>NC_140998.1:54376752-54540573 GCF_052327205.1 Somniosus microcephalus | reverse complement strand
TTTTTTTTCTATCTCTCCCTCCTTTTTTTTCTCTCCTCCTCCCTCCTTTTTTTTTCTCTCTCCCTCCTATTTTTCTCTCTCCCCACAACCAAAAACCACACCACTAATAATAATAATCTCTCTCAAAACACACACCCCCCCCAACAAAACACAACACCCCCCCAACAAACACAAACCCCCCCAACAAACCACACACCCCCCCCAAACAACAACCCCCAAAAACAACACCCCCAACAAACCACACACCCCCCCCCAACAAACACAACCCCCCCCCAACAAACACACACCCCCCCAACAAACACCCCCCCAACAAACACACACCCCCCCAACAAACACACACCCCCCCCAAAACACACACCCCCCAACAAACACACACCCCCCCAACAAACACACACCCCCCAAAAACACAACCACCCCCCCAAAACAACCCCCCCAACAAACACACACCCCCCCCCAACAAACACACACCCCCCCCAAAAACACAACACCCCCCCAACAAACACACACCCCCCCCAACAAACACACACCCCCCCAACAACACACCCCCCAACAAACACACCCCCCCCAACAAACACACACCCCCCAACAAACACACACCCCCCCAACAAACACACACCCCCCCCCAACAAACACAACACCCCCCCCAAACACACACCCCCCCAACAAACACACCCCCCCCCAACAAACACACACCCCCCCCAACAAACACACACCCCCCCCACAACACACACCCCCCCAACAACACACCCCCCCCCAACAAACACACACCCCCCCCAACAAACACACACCCCCCCCAACAACACACACCCCCCCAAACAACCACCCCCCCCAACAAACACACACCCCCCCCTACATTCTCTCTCCCCCCCCCTTCTTCTCTCACACCCCCCCCAACAAACACTCCCCCCAACTCACCCCCCCATCATACTCACTCCCCCCCCCTTCTTCTCACTCCCCCCCCTCTACACTCTCCCCCCCCTACTACTCACTCCCCCCCCCTTCTTACTCTCACCCCCCCCCTACTTTCTCTCTCCCCCCCCTTCTTACTCTCACCCCCCCCCTTCTTTCTCTCTCCCCCCCCCTTCTTTCTCTCTCCCCCCCCCCTTCTTTCTCTCTCCCCCCCCCCTTCTTTCTCTCTCCCCCCCCCCTTCTTTCTCTCTCCCCCCCCCTTCTTTCTCTCTCCCCCCCCCTTCTTTCTCTCTCCCCCCCCCTTCTTTCTCTCTCCCCCCCCTTCTCTCTCTCCCCCCCTTCTTTCTCTCTCCCCCCCCCTTCTTTCTCTCTCCCCCCCCCTTCTTTCTCTCTCCCCCCCCTCTTCTCTCTCCCCCCCCTTCTTTCTCTCTCCCCCCCCCTTCTTTCTCTCTCCCCCCCTTCTTTCTCTCCCCCCCTTCTTTCTCTCTCCCCCCCCTCTTCTTTCTCTCTCCCCCCCCCTCTTCTTTCTCTCTCCCCCCCCCTCTTCTTTCTCTCTCCCCCCCCCTCTTCTTTCTCTCTCCCCCCCCCCTCTTCTTTCTCTCTCCCCCCTCTTTTTTTTTTTTTTTGCATTCAAATCTTTTATTTAAATCTGGTAATACTTATTACAATACATCAACTTCATAATAAATCCATTACATTTCTCCCCCCTCTTACACAGCCCGGCATAACTATCACCAAGGCAACGATGACGATCCAGGACGCAGATATGGTGCGCCGCGATTGGTTGCCTGTCCCCCAGCTCCGAGGACGCGGCTTAGTTAGCAACCGGCATGGCGACTGTCTGTGTCTTTGTCGGGCTTCTGGCCCAGAGAATGCCGGCAGTTAGCGCCGTAACCGGGATAAAATAAACTCGACTCTTTGTGCCATCTGAGAGTATGGGAAAGATCAGCATCAACATGGCGAATAAGAAAGGTACGTGTCGTCCTGCCCGCTGGTGTTGTGACAGTGCCTGGTGCTGAGTCAGTTAACTGAAGTGGCGCGTGAGCTCAGTGGGCTGACTTTTTTTATTTATTCACGGGATGTGGGTGTCGCAGCCCAGCACTTTATTGCCTATCCCTCATTATTGCCTATCCCTCGTTGCCCTCCAGCAGGTGATGGTGAGCCACCTTCTTGAATACAACTGAGTGGCTTAGTAGACCATTTCAGAGGTTAGTTAAGAGTCACATCTAGACCAGGTAAAGACAGCAGATATTCCTCCCTAAAGGGCATTAGCGAACCAGATGGGTTTTTACAACAATCCACTAGCTTGTTATTCCAGATTTATTTAATTTAAATTCTCCAGCTGTTGTGTGGTGGGATTTGGAACTCACGTCACCGGATCATTAGTTCAAGGCTTCTGGATTAGCAGTCCAGTAACATAACCACTATGCTACTGTACCTGGTTGCAATGCAGTAGCACAGCTTGTAATTTACTGGATCACTAGAAACGACGATCTAGGCAGAAAAGTATCCCATCGCTGTATCTTCAATGATTTCAAACTTTTTGTTTCCACTAAATGTTCCAACTGCTGATTCTTTGCCTGAAGCTTCCCTAACATCAGACCTAAATTTGCCAGTTTGAAGTTAGAATCATATAAATTTACGGCACAGGAAGAGGCCATTTGACCCATCGTGTCTCGGCCGAAAAAGAACTATCCAGCCTAATCCCACTTTCCAGTGCTTGGTCCTTGTAGGCTACAGCACTTCAAGTGCTTTTTAAATGCGATGAGGGTTTCTGCCTCTACCACCCTTTCAGGCAGTAAGTTCCAGACCTCTACCACCCTCTGGGTGAAAAAAGTTCTTCTCAACTCCCTCTTATCCTTCTACCAATTACTTTAAATCTATGCCCCCTGGTTATTGACCCCTCTGCTAAGGGAAATAGGTACTTCCTATCCACCAAATCTAGGCACCTTGCAATTTTATACACCTCAATTAAATTGCCCCTCAGCCTCCTCTGTTCCAAAGAAAACAACCCCAGCCTATCCAATCTTTCCTCATAGCTAAATGAATTATATGCAGTACTCCAGCTGTGGCCTAACTAGTGTTTTATACAGCTCCAGCATAACCTCCCTGCTCTTGTATTCCTCGGTTAATAAAGGAAAGTATCCCGTATGCCTTTTTAACCACCCTGTCCTGCTACCTTCAGGGATCTGTGGACATGCTCTCCAAGGTCCCACTGTTCCTCTACACTTCTAAGTATCCTACCATTTATTGTGTTTTCCCTTGCCTAGTTAGCCCTCCTCAAATGCATTAGCTCACACTTCTCTGGACTGCCCACCTGACCAGTCCATTGATATCTTCCTGCAGTCAACAGCTTTCTTCCTCTATCAACTATCAACCACACAGCCAATTTTTGTATAATTTACAAACTTCTAAATCATGCCCCCTACATTGAAGTCTAAATCATAGATATATACCACAAAAAGCACGGGACCGAGTACTTGGTCCTGCAGAACCCCACCGGAAACAGTCACAAAAACATCTGTTGACTATTACAGTTTGCTTCCTGCCATTGAGCCAATTTTGGATCCAACTTGCCACTTTCCCTTGGATCCCATGGTCTTTTACTTTTCTGACCAGTCTGCTATGTGGGACCTGGTCAAAAGCTTTGCTAAAATCCATGTAGACTACATCAAATGCCCTACCCTCCTTGTTACCTCATCAAAAAATTCAATCAAGTTAGTCAGACATGACCTTCCCTTAACAAATCCATGCTGCCTGTCCTTGATTAATCCATGCCTTTTTAAATGACGATTAATACTGTCCCTCAGAATATTTTCCAATAATTTACCAACCACTGAGGTTAGGCTGACTGGCCTGTAATTACTTTGTCTATACTGTTGTTTAAAAAGGGATAATGTTAGCAGTCTTACAGTCCTCTGGCACCACACCTGTAGCCAGAGGATTGAAAAATGATGGTCAGAGCCTCTGCTATTTCCTCCTTTGCTTCTCTTAACAACCTGAAAGTAAAAAGAAAGACTTGCACTTTACAGCCAATGAAGTACTTTTTGAAGTGTAGTCACTGTTGTGATGTAGGAAATGCGGCAGCCAATTTGCACACAGCAAGCTCCCAGAAACAGCAATGTGATAATGACCAGATAATCTGTTTTAGTGATGTTGATGGAGGGATAAATATTGGCCAGGACACCAGGGATAACTTCCCTGCACTTCTTCAAAATAGTGCCATGGGATCTTTTATGTCCACCTGAGAGAGCAGATGGGGCCTCGGTTTAACGTCTCATCTGAAAGACATGCAGCACTCCCTCAGTGTTGCACTGGAGTGTCCGCCTAGATTTTTGTGCTCAAGTGTTATGGAGTGGGACTTGAACCCACAACCTTCTGACTCAGAGGTGAGGGTGCTACCAACTGAGCCACAGTTGACACTGGGATACATTTCATCCGGGCCTGACGATTTATCTACTTTCAAAGATGCTAAACCCCTTAATATTTCCTCTCTCACTATGTCTATCTCATCTAATATTTCACACTCCTCCTCCTTAACTACAATGTCTGCATCGTCCCCATCTTTTGTGAAGACAGATGCAAAGTATTCATTAAGAACCATTCTGCCTCCACACACAGGTTACCTTTTTGGTCTCTAATAGGTCCTACTCTTTCTTTAGTTACCCTCTTCCTCCTTGTACTACTGCTGTGGAGTGCTGCTTCTGATTTGATTTTTTATGTGGTTGTAATTCTGGTCTCCTGTCATATACTTTGTATCACAGTTCCTTTCAGGCAGCTTTCCCCACACACTCACTCACTCACACAACATGCACAATCTTCAGTGTCTCGTGAATTTAACTAATTTGCATTGGGTTTTTGAAGCCAAGTCATTGATGTAATTTAAAGGTCATAGGGGTCCCTCCCAACACCAATACCTGGGGCATGCTCATACTTTTGAAAGCCATTTTGATGTATGTCACTCTTACAAATGAACATAGCTCCATAGACATTTAATTCATAGCTTTCTGGGTCCTCAGACATCATTTAGAATTTGGATGATATAGCATTGTAACAAATTAGCATGACTGTAAAGCCAGAAAGTATCATATGTGACAGTGATTGGATGAATGTATCCTTATGCAAAATCAGAAGAAGTAAATAATAAACTTCCATATGTTCATTTTTACTGCATCAAGCAAACTTCCAAAATCTAAGTTTTCTCCTTGGATTTAAACCATTATAAAGGCTGTTGATGTGTTATGATGTCACAATGCATGTGCAAATTACACTTCGTTAAATTTACCAGAAATGAAAATGTTTCCTGCATTATCACGAGAAGACATGACCAATCATAAAGAAGACTTCTCTTTTAAATTTGCAATTTATCTGCCTTGTTCGCAAAGTTACAGCTGTGTTTTTACTTTTAAGAACATAAGCAGAACATAATAAACAGGAGCAGGAGTAGGCCAATCGGCCCCTCGAGCCTGCTCCGCCATTCAATAAGATCATGGCTGATCCAATCTTGTCCTCAACACCATTTTCCCGCTCTCTCCCCATACCCCTTGACTCCCTTGTAGTTCAAATGTCTGTCAATCTCCACTTTGAATATATTATGTGACTCCGCCTCCACAGCGCTCCAGGATAGAGAATTCCAAAGATTCACGACCCTCTGAGAGAAGAAATTCCTTCTCATCTCCGTCTTAAATGGGTGATCCCTTATTCTGAAACTACGCACCCTAGTTCTAGATACCCCCTCTAGGGGAAACATCCTCTCAGCATCCACCCTGTCAATCCCCCTCAGTATCTTATATGTTTCAATAAGATCACCTCTCATTCTTCTAAACTCCAATGAGTATAGGCCCAACCTGCTCAACCTTTCGTCATACGTCAACCCCTTCATCCCAGGAATGAACCTAGTGAACCTTCTCTGTACTGCCTCCAATGCAAGTATATCCTTCCTTAAATATGGAGACCACAACTGTACGCAGTACTCCAGGTGTGGTCTCACCAGCGCCCTGTAAAGTTGCACCAAAACTTCCTTACCTTTATATTCCATCTCCCTTGCAATAAAGGCCAACATTCCATTAGCCTTCCTAATTACTTGCTGTACCTGCATGCTAACTTTTTGTGTTTCATGTACTCGGACCCCCAGATCCCTCTGGACCGCAGCATTTTGTAGTCTCACTCCATTTAAATAATCATTTGCTTTTTCATTCTTCCTTCCAAAGTGGATAACCTCACATTGTACTCCATCTGCCAAATATTTGCCCACTCACTTAACCTATTGACATCCCTTTGCAGACTCTGTGTCCTCCTCACAACTTGCTAACCCACCTATCTTTGTATCATCAGCAAATTTGGCTACAGTACACTCGGTCCCTTCATCCAAGTCATTAATATAGATTGTAAATAGTTGAGGCCCCAGCACTGATCCCTGTGGCATCCCACTAGTTACAGGTTGCCAACCTGAAAATGACAAATTTATCCCGACTTTCTGTTAGTTAGCCAATCCCCTATCCATGCCAAAATGTTACCCCCAACTACGTGCGCTCTTATCATGTGCAGTAACCTTTTATGTGGTACCTTATCGAATGCCTTCTGGAAATCCAAATGCACCACATCCACTGGTTCCCCTTTATCCACCGTTTGTTATATCCTCAAAGAACTCTAGCAAACACGATTTCCCTTTCATAAAACCATGTTGATTCTGCTTGATTGTCTTATGATTTTCTAAATGTCCTGTTATTACCTCCTTAATAATGGATTCCAGCATTTTCCCAATGACAGATGTTAGGCTCACTGTCCTATAATTTCCTGCTTTCTGTCTCCCTCCTTTCTTGAATAGTGATATTACCTTTGTGGTTTTCCAATCTGCTGGGGCCTCTCCTGAACCTGAATTGCAGAAGACTGCATTTATATTGCAGTCTGAAATCTGTAGTTTGAGTGTCAAACAGCCAGCTCCTGGGGGGTTTCACTTCAGCAGTCCAAGTGAGATCCACTCTGAGATTGCTGGCCTCAATCTCTATTTATGCACAGACTTCAGTGTTGCAGTGGAGTGGAAACCCTAAGAGAATTAGGGCATCAAAATCAACATGGAGTAAGATTTTCTGTGGTGCTTCACTTCAAGCTGATAGTATTAATTTATTATACTCAAAATATACCAACATTGGTTGCATAAATGGAGTCACAAGTGGGTCACAGTGCAGTATCACATTTAAACAGCAATTAAAAATTAGCTGGGTGTCAGGTTACTGCATATATCAATCACCAAGCTTACTGAAAATCTCACATAAGTAGAGTTTTGGTTCACCTGATGCAATGTGCACATTGTCGCCTGTAAGGACATACTACATTGACCTAAGCCCAAGAGAATTTAGGTACAGGTTGACAAAAGCCAGGGCTTAACTGACCCCATGGTATATGGAGTGAGTTTGATTAGCTAAAATTACACCGAGCACCGGTAAACTTCATGTTGCTTGTCTAGCTAGGACCCTCCTACCTGATATGTCTTGCAATTTTATCTGGAGATAAGTGGGAAGGATCCCACCCCCTGATGACAGTGCTCCAGACCAGTGGACCTGTCAGCTCAGATATTGAATTACCAAGTTTGAAAAAGGGGATCAACTTGGTACCAATCTCCTATCCCTATGTCATGTTGGACCTCCAACTCCAAGAAACCTTACTCGCTTCACGAGGCAGGCTGGCTCAGACAACAACAACTTGTATTTATATAGCATCTTTAACGTAGTGAAACGTCCCAAGGCGCTTCACAGGAGTAAGACAAAAAATTTGACAGCGAGCCACATAAGGAGAAATTAGGGCAGGTGACCAAAAACTTGATCAAAGAGGTAGGTTTTAAGGAGCGTCTTAAAGGAGGAAAGAGGTAGAAAGGCAGAGAGGTTTAGGCAGGGAATTCCAGAGCTTAGGGCCTAGCCAACAGAAGACATGGCCACCAATGGTTGAGTGATTATAATCAGGGATGCTCAAGAGGGCAGAATTAGAGGAGTGCAGATATCTCGGCAGGGTGGGGGTGGGGGGGTTGTAGGGCTGAAAGCGATTAGAGATAGGGAGGGGTAAGGCCATGGAGGGATTTGAAAACAAGGATGAGAATTTTGAAATCGAGGCGTTGCTTAACCGGGAGCCAATGTATTTCAGCGAACACAGGGGTGATGGGTGAATGGGACTTGGTGCAAGTTAGGACACGGGCAGCTGAGTTTTGGCTCACCTCAAGTCATCTGCAACCTTCTGCAAAGAGATCTGCCTGCTCGACCAGGGTCCATACTTTACCAGTGGCTCTCTGTCACCACAGCCCTTAACCTCTTCACCACTGGTTCTTTCCAGTCTACCACTAGGGACATCAGCTGTATCATGCAGTATGCAGCAGGTCACTAATGCCTTCTTTGCCAGGGCTAAGCAATACTTCACCTTCCCCATTGACCTCACCAGCCAGCAGCATTCATCAACATATCTAAGGTAGACGTAAAATATTTGTTGATTGCAGAAACTTCCATGATCCTGTTTCTGTTAAGTACCCAGGCAGCTGTCACAATGCATTTATCCTGAGACACTATCAGTATTTGACCTTCCCAGGAATGTAGCAGGAAACCCCCTACAAATGTGGCTCATGACACCCTTAAGCTACCTCGCCACTCCCAAGCAACACAGATATAATAGAAGTTATGGGACCACCAGGATCATAATTAAGCACACTGTAGTGTTGCTGAAGATGAGGTTCAGGTGTCTCAACACCTCTGGAGGGTCCCTACAATATGCTCCACAAAGAGTCTCCTGCATAGTTGCTGTGTGCTGTATTCTTCACAGCCTTGCCTTACACAGAGATCTGACTTTAGAGAAGCCAGAGGAACAGCAGCAGGCCTCGTCGAAGAGGGAAGATGAGGGAAAGAGGAGGATGCAGCAGAAGGAAAGCCAGCTCCATGCCTTGCAGCAAGAGATGTGAGGGATCAGCTTGTTGCTTAGCGATTCCGGTGACCTGCTCAGACAACTCCTATATCAATGATATACTGAGAATGCGGTCTCGGAAGTTGCTATGAAACCACACTGTAAACCAAAGTGCCAAATTTAAGAAAGATTTGTATTTATGTAGCACCTTTCACAACCTCAGAACGTCCCAAAGTGCTTTCTAACCAATTAAATACTTTGGAAGTGTAATCACTGTTGTAATGTAGGAAATGCGGTATCCAAATTCTGCATGGCAATTTCCCACAAACAGCAATGCAATAATGACCAGAAAATCTGTTTTAGTGATATTGGTTGAGGGAATAAATATTGGCCAGAACACCGGGGAGAACTCCTCTGCTCTTCTTTGAATTAGTGCCACGGGATCTTTTACATTCACCTGAGAGAGAGACAGGGTCGCGGTTTAACAAAGGTAATGGGGCATTAGAGACTAAGGTCACATCAGGGAAAAACAGAAAAAAGTTAAAGCTAAAGGCACTGTATTTGAATGCACAAAGCATTCGCAACAAAATAGATGAATTAATAGCACAGATAGAAATAAGTGGGTTTTATCTAATAGTCATTACAGAGATGTGGTTGCAGAGTGACCAAGGTTGGGAATTAAATATTCCAGGATGCTTGACCTTTAGAAGAGAAAGGCAAAATGGAAAAAGAAGGGCGGGAGGTGGGGGAGGGAGGTAGTAGCCCTGATAATAAAGAATGGGATAAAGACAGTAGAGAGAAAGGATCTTAGTTCAGAAAATCAAGATGTAGAATCAGTTTGGGTGGAGCTTAGAAACAACAAGGGGTAGAAAGCACTGGTGGGAATAGTTTACAGGCCCCCCTAACAGTAGTTGTTGGGCAGAGTATAAATCAGGAAATTAGAGGTGCATGTAACAAGGGTAATACTGTAATCATGGGGGACTTTAATCTTCATATAGACTGGGCAAACCAAATTTGCAGTAATAGTGTGGAGGACGAGTTAATGGAATGTATTCAAGATCATTTTCTAGATCTGTATGTTGAGGAACCAATTGGGGAACAGGCCTTTTTAGATCTAGTATTGTGCAGTGAGAAAGGGTTAATTAATAACCTTGTAGTAAAGGAGCCTCTATGGAAGAGTAATCATAATATGATAGAATTTTATATTGAGTTTGAGAGTGTATTAGTTAAGTCTGAAACTAGGGTCTTAAATCTGAACAAAGCAAACTATGTAGGTATGAGGGGCGAGTTGGCTAAGGTAGATTGGGAAACTAGATTAAAAGATATGACGGTAGATTAGCAATGGCAAAATTAAAAGAATTAATGCATAATTCTCAACGAATATACATTCCCCTAATGAATAATAACCCCACGGGATTAGTAGTCCAACCGTGGCTAACAAGAGAAGTTAAAGATAGTATTAGATTAAAGAAAGAGGCTTATAATGTTGTCAAAAAGAGTAGTAAGCCTGAGGATTGGGAAGATTTTAGAATTCAGCAAAGGATGACCAAGAAATTGATAAAGAAAGGGAAAAGAGAATATGAAAGTAAACTAGCAAGAGACATAAAAGCAGATTGTAAAAACTTCTATAGATATGTAAAAAGGAAGAGATTAGAAAAAGTAAACGTGGTTCCCTTAGAGGCAGAGACAGGAGAAATTATAATGGGGAATAAGGAAATGGCAGAGACATTAAACAAATACTTTGTATCTGTCTTCATGGTAGAAGACACAAATAACATTCCGGAAATAGTGGGGAACCAAGGGTCTAGCGAGAATGAGGAACTTAAAGAAATTAGTATTAATAAAGAAATAGTACTGGAGAAATTAATGGGACTAAATGTCAACAAATCCCCTGGACCTGATGGCCTACATCCTAGGGTTTTAAAAGACATGGCTGCAGTGATAGTGGATGCATTGGTTTTGATCATCCAGAATTCCCTCGATTTTTAGAACGGTCTCCGTGGATTGGGAAGTAGCAAACATAACCCCACTATTCAAGGAAGGAGGGAAGAGAGAAAACACGGAACTGTAGATCAGTTAGCCTGACATCAGTAGTAGGGAAAATGCTAGAATCCATTATTAGGGACGTGGTAACAGGGCACTTTGAAAATCATAATATGATTGGGCAGAGTTAACATGGATTTATGAAAGGGGAATCGTGTTTGACAAATCTGTTAATAGTTTTTTGAGGTTGTAACTAGCAGGGTAGATTAGGGAGAACCAGTATATAGATTTTCAAAAAGCATTCGAAAAGGTGCCACACAAGAGGTTATTACACAAAATTAGGGCTCATGGGATTGGGGATAATATGTTAGCATGAATTGAGGCTTGGTTAAGTGACATAAAACAGAGAGTAGGAATAAATGAATCATTTTCGGGTTGGCAGGCTGTATGTAACTAGTGGGGTTAGTGCTTGGGCCTCCGCTATTTACAATCTATATCAATGACTTAGATGAGGAGACCGAATGTAATGTAGACAAGTTTGCTGACGATACAAAGTTAGCTGTGAGGAGGATGTAGCGAGGCTGCAAAAGGATATAGACAGGTTAAATGAGTGGGCAAGAACATGGCAGATGGAATATAATTTGGAGACGTGTAAAGTTAACCACTTTGATGGGAAAAATAGGAAAGCAGAATATTTTTTAAATGGTGAGAGACTGAGAAATGAGGGACCTGGTGTCCTTGAACACAAATCACAGAAAGTTAACATGCAGGTACAGCAAGCAATTAGGAAAGCAAATTGTATGTTGGCCTTTATTACAAAGGGATTGGAGTATAAGAGTAAAGAAGTCTTACTGCAATTATATAGGGCTTTGGTAAGACCACACCTGGAGTATTGTGTACAGCTTTGGTCTCCTTGCCTAAGGAAGGATATATTTTGCCTTAGAGGGAATGCAATGAAGGTTCACTAGATTGATTCCTGGGATGAGGGGGATTGTCCTATGAGGAGAGATTGTGTAGACTAGGCCTATATTTCCCTAGCGTTTAGAAGAATGAGAAGTAATCTCATCGAAACATATAACATTCTTAAGGGGCTTGACAGGGTAGATACTGGGAGGATGTTTCCCCTGGCTGGGGAGTCTAGAACTAGGGGGGGGGGGTGGTCACAGTCTCAGAATAAGGGGTCGCCTATTTAGGACTGAGATCTGGGATGGCAGGAATGATGTATGAGGAGAGATTGGGTCGATTGGGCTTATACTCGCTGGAGTTTAGAAGAATGAGAGGGGATCTCATTGAAACTTATAAAATTCTAACAGGACTAGACAGACTAGATGCAGGAAGGATGTTCCCGATGGCGGGGGAGTCCAGAACCAGGGGTCACAGTCTAAGGATAAAGGGGTAAGCCATTTAGGACAGAGATGAGGAGGAATTTCTTCACCCAGAGAGTGGTGAACCTGTGGAATTCTCTACCACAGAAGGCAGTTGAGGCCAATTCATTAAATATATTCAAGAAGGAGTTAGATATATTTCTTAAGGCTAAAGGGATCAAGGGATATGGGGAGAAGGCAGGGACAGGGTATTGAGTTTGGATGATCAGCCATGATCTCATTGAATGGCGGAGCAGGCTTGAGGGGCCGAATGGCCTACTCCTGCTCCTATCTTCTATGTTTCTATGAGATGAGCAATTTCTTCACTCAAAGGGTTGTGAATCTTTGGAATTCTCTACCCCAGTGAGCTGTAGATGCTCAGTTGTTTAGTATATTCAAGACAGAAATCGATTAACTTTTTGGATACTATGGGAATCAAGGGATATGGGGATAGCGTGGAAAGGTGAAGTTGAGGTAGAAGATCAGCCATGATCTTATTGAATGGCGGAGCAGGCTCGAAGGGCCGAATGGCCTACTCCTGCACCTACTCCTATTTCTTATGTTCTTGTGCTTAACGTCTTATCAGAAGAACTGCACTAGATTTTATACTCCAGTGTCTGGAGTGGGACTTGATCCCACAACCTTCTGACTCCGAGCCGAGAGTACTACCACTGAGACACGGCTGACACATTTTTTATTTAATAATGGTGATGAATTTAGAACCAAACATAGTAATTGCCTTGCATTCATCTCTCAACCAAGTGATCAATCCATAGTGCTTTTCTTAAAAGAAAGTTTCCTAAGTTTACCACTCTACAAGGTGCCCCCCTAGGGTCCTCTGGAATCCTGATGGAAGGCTACTGTTCATCGTGCTATAACCATTTTGATGTTCGTGACTGGTGACTTCTGGTTGCTCGAGTCTGTGAAGAATTTAAAAAATAGGCAAAATGTAAGTAATTGCGCAAGTTATCTGCCCTGATGCTGTTTTTTTTAAATGGTTAAGTTTTGTATATTAGCGGCGTTGCCATGAACCTTGCTTACATGAGAGAGCGTGCATTGGTATAGTAAGCCTGCTGATGTTGTACATGGTTGAAAGTAGCCATGAAGGGAGAGGGGTAGTCGTTTGCGAGGGAGGAAATCAGGGCCTACCCTTATTTGTCTTTGGGTAGAGTTGGGTTGGGCCACTGTTTCTATGGTATCCTGTGTTTCTACTAGATTAAAAAGCTGTTCTGAAAGAACCGATAATATGTAAATAAAGACTTGGCAATGAAACGTAAAATATCTGAATCCATTTGAATGGAACTTTGTGCCTGCAAGGGCAGGCATGTTGTTAAAGGAAAGTATAATAGATCATCATACAAATAAACTGAGCCAATAGTTTAGGATAATTCTTATAAAAGGAGTTATAATCCAGTAATAAAATGGATAGAAGATATTGCTGCTGGAGGGAGAAAGTACATTTACTGAACCAAGGGATATGGGGATAGGTGGAGTTGAAGTAGAAGATCAACCATGATCTTATTGAATGGTAGAGCAGGCTTGAAATGGCCTACTCCTGCTCCTATTTCTTACATACTGAGGTACTCTAGGACTGTGTTTTAATATAGCATATGCATCTACCTGACAATGAGGAAAATTGACTAGTTTTGCCCTATCCACCAAAAGTAGGACAAATCTAATCTGTAAATTATCACCCTATCGGCCTCCTTCAGTAAAATGATGGAAGTCATCAACAATGCCATTAAGTGACACTTACTCGCCAATACTTTGCTCATCAATATTCAGTCCAGGTTCAAACACGGGTGCAAGAGCTGACTGCCAGAGGAGAGGTGAGAGTAACTGCTCTTGACATCAAGGAAATGTTTGATTGAGTATGGTACCAAAAGCTCGAGCAAAACAGAAGTCAGTGGGGATCGAAGGGAAAACCCTTCAGTGGCTGGAGTCATATGTGACGCAAAGGAAGATGGCTGTGGTTGTTGGAGTTAAATCATTGCAGCCCTATTGGATCACTGCAGGAGTTCCTCAGGACAGTGTCCTTGGCCCAATCATCTTCAGTTTGTTTATCAATGACCTTCCCTCTGTCACAAAGTCAGGAGTGAGGCTGTTTGCTGACAAGTTACATTGTTCAGCTCCATTCACAACACCTCTGAAGTGGCCCATTCCACCCTATAGTAGGACCTAACAACTCCCAGGCTTTGGCTGGCAATTGGTAAGTACCATTCGTGCTGCATAACTGCCAGGCAATGACCATCATCAACAAGAGAAGGCCCAACCTCCCTGCACCCCCTCCAAACTTCAGGACACCACCATTAATGATTCTAGTACCATCAACATCCTGGTGGTCAATACTGGCTAGAAACTTAATTGGACAAGTCATATTAACACCATGCCTACAAAAGCAGTGCAGAGGCTGGGTAATTTGTGACAGGTGGCTCACCTCCTGACCTCTCCACCATCTACAAGTCTCAAGTCAGGAGTGTGATGGAATACTCAACTCTTGCCTGGGTGCGTCCAGCCACAAAAACACTAAAGAAGCAAGAGCAAAGCAGTCCACTTGATTGGCACCTCTGCTACTGAACTCAGTATCCATCCTCTCCACCACCAGTGCATACAGCACGTCACCAAGCTTACTTTGGCAGCACCTACCTGCCCCGTGACCTCCACCACCAAGATCATTGGAACACCACCATCTGCAAGTTCCCTTCCAAGTTGGACACCATCCTGATTTGAACATATACCACCGTTCCTTTATCGTTGCTGGGGCAAAATCATGGAGTTCCCTATCTAACACAATGGGGAGAGTGCCATCATCAGAATGACTGCATCACTTCAAGGAGAAGATGCACCATCACTTTCTCAGGACAACGAGAGATGGTCAATAAATGTGGCCTTGCCAGAACCTCTCACATCCCTCGATCAAAAAAAAAAAGACACATTGATTTCACGCCTGATCCAAAGTACTTTTAACTTAATTTACTTTTCTGATTTAAAAAAAAATCAAGACTTTTTTTCCCCACAGACTGGCCTGATGAAACTATAGGCAATAGTCCTTGTGGTACATCATCCCTTTACAATCAAGATATTAGCATGTCAAAATACTTTGTCCTCTTCATAGAGGTTCTGTGGCAGAACCAGACACCTTGGCCTCGCAAATCCACAGCCACAATCCCAGCAATTCTGCCAGGGTTGCACATGCTGGTATCCTTCAGTGCCGATCCTGCCGGAGTTTGTAGGGTCAGCAGGAGGGCACATAATTTACATAGGTCTGGCAGTACTCGTGCCACTATGGGCACATCTCTGGTGTCCATCTGCCATTTTTAACAAATTTGTTCTCATGGATATGGGTGATGTTGGCAAGGCTGCATTTATTGACCATCCATAGTTGCCCTGAGAAGGTGGTGGTGGGCCCTTTCCTTGAACTGCTTGCGGTGATAATACTTCCACAATGAAAGAACAGCGATATATGTCCATGTCAAAATGGTGTGTGATATGGAGGGGAATTTGGAGGGGATGGTGATTCCACAACATTGTTGCTCTTGCCCTTCTTCATGGTAGAGGTTGCAGGGGAGGGAGGTGCTGTTGAAGTAACCTTAGTGAGTTGCTGTGGTGCATCCTGTAAATCATACATACTGTAACCACAGATAGAGGGGTGCAGACCACACCTTATCCTGGAGGCTCTACTTGCAACCATCTGAGGTTGGAATACCTCACCTCACTCGGTGCACTGACCTGCAGTAATTTGCCAGGTCCGTACTTAGCTTGTGTAGTGAGTCCCAGCTCCTGAGGTTGCCCCTGACATTATTTGCCTTGTAAGGGACAGGTAAATCTCTGAATTACATCGTAGTTCACAGGATTTACAGCACAGAAACAGGCCATTCGGCCCCACAGGTCCATGCTGATGTTTATGCTCCACACGAGCCTCCTCCCACCATTCTTCATCTATCCCCATCAACATACCCTTCTATTCCTTTCTCCCTCAAATGTTTATCTAACTTACCCTAGATTGGTAGAGAATTGGTAGAAATCCTGCACAATTGTATTTGCGTCATTTTCTGGTAGGTTCTGCCGAACTCCCGCATAGTTACAGCAGGAATTTGGCAGACACCCCGAAGGAAATCTAGGGCCCTTCTCTCCAAGAAAATACGCTGACTTACAGTATCATTGTAATGTCCATTTTGAGTGTGGCGTTTAAAACAAGAGGAATTTAACCAATCAGTTTTAAAATTACTATGTAAAAATATATATTCAGCACATTGCTGAGGTGTTTTCGGAAGGATCACAAGAAACATCACTGATTTAGCAAAGCATGTTTCAATTTATTTTAGACAAAGTCACTGAGAATTATAATCGCTTGAATTATTTCATTTAATGGTGATAGATTTAAATTATGTTCATACTTCTCAGAGTAATAATTTGCAAGAAATTAATTTTGTACTGACTGACTTCACTGTTTGAATGTTGCAGCTGCTGTTTTGTCTAGGCAATGTTCCTTCTCCAATTTAACTAGTCAATTACAGAAATATACACCGCTTAATTTGTATCCACAGTGCAAAATAAGCAAAGCACCTAGAAAATGGGGAAAACTTGTTGATTTGAACATCTGGTGGCCATGTCCCTTGTAATAGTGGTTTAGAAAAATATATTCTACATTTGGCATAACATGTGCCAGATGTAATGAGAATAGATATCTGATCAATTTGATCTTGGTGATTAGAGTTAGGACCAAAGATAGAGATGGAGATGTTGCAATGGGGCACCATTGTTGTCACTAGGCTTGTTAAGTGTATCAGATGTGACCTGGTAAAAATGTATCTGAAATATGCAGTAACCACATCTTTTGGTGGCATTCCTTTAGGTAAGTGTACAGCATAACTACATTCCTGTACCAATTAGTTGAACAAAATCAGTTTTGGGCACGAGGGAACTTTTTTTTTTAAAGACCATATTGTAGATTTTGTGCACTGACATTGTTTCAGTCTTTATGGTAAAATGTCTGAATTGCTTTTAGCATGTGAGTAATGGACAGGCACATTCAAATCTAATTAATTTATTGAATAATAGCAAATAAAAGTTCTTCCAATTCAGGAAAACCATTTAAAACTAGGTATTGTTTTCTTTTATTGCTACTGAAAAGCAAACTTAAGTTGGAATTATTTAATTTGCATGCAATTCCTGCGGTGCATTGTTCATACTTTATGAAAATCCAAAACATACAAATATCTGTATCAGAGCAATGGCACTTAATTTGATGTGAGGTTGGTGTGTAAATCTTGAAGGACTGCATGATCAAATCGTTATGGCAGTAGGATTTACTTACATTCCGAACTTTTTAAAATTCACGTTTAGTTTCAATTTGCTCCATTGCTCTTCTTTAACTAACACAATTAAGTTGCAGTTATACTGTCTTGGCACGTGCCGTACAGGCAGCAACATCTAAGTTATGCTGTAGGCTGTACCTGGCTGCAAGTTATACTTTCTTTACAGGAGAGAACTTGCACAGAGCTTTTCTCATCCAACAGCTAGTTTGTAATGTTAAGAGAGTGCGAATAGGAGCATATGGTTAGACCTCAGCTGGAGTATTGTGTCCAATTCTGGGCACCACACTTTAGGAAGGATGCCAAGACCTTAAAGAGGGTGCAGAGGAGATTTAGTAGAATGGTACCAGGGATGAAAGCTTTCAGTTACATGGAGAGACTAGAGAAACTGGCATTGTTCTCCTTAGAGCAGAGAAGGTTAAGGAGAGATTTGATAGAGGTGTTCAAAATCATGAAGGGTTTTGATAGAGTAAATAAGGAAAAACTGTTTCCAGTAGCAGAAGGGTCGGTAAACAGATTTAAAGTAATTGGCAAAAGAACCAGCGGTGACATGAGGAAACTTTTTTTACGCAGCGAGTTGTTATGATCTGAAATGGACTGTCTGAAAGGGTGGTGGAAGCAGATTCAATAATAACTTTCAAAAGGGAATAGGATAAATACCTGAAGTGGAAGAATTTACAGGGCTATGAGGAAAGATCAGGGGAGTGGGGCTAATTGAATAGCTTTTTCAAGGTGTCAGCACAGGCACGATGGGCCAAACGGCCTCCTTTTGTGCTGTATCATTCTATGATTCTATAACATTTTAGGGAGTTTAATCGACTAAAGTGCTTTTTAAATATGGCTTCACATAGCACTAGAGTTACTCCACTGGAGTGTTAGATGGGCCCCTGGGGTTTGGGTCTCACGCTACTCATCTTTAGTACCTTCTAGACCCAATATCTGGAGTTACATTGCCCTTTTTACATTGATGTATGACTGAGAGTGGAAATATAACTGTGGTCTAAAGTATCTTGCAGCTAAATAATTAAATACATGTTGATTTGGATGGAGCAGGTAAAAGGACAGATTTCATCACACTTTCACCATAACACTCTGTTAATTGAAGGACAAGAAAAACTGTTGGAAGGGTGGGAGAGAAAAGAGTGTTTTCTGAACAAAAGTACTCCCTTCCCCTCCCAAATTATTCTCTTGTTTGATGCATCTGCAGAGAACTGATGGTGTAAAAGGTTCCTGCACTAATGACCTTCACCCTCTTGGAATGAGCTCTCCCTGTTGTACAATGGCCTGCCACTTGGCATTATTTAAACGTAAAAGTTCCAGCAAATAATGGAGTATGTGAGAAATGCCATGAGTTATGTTGCACCGATATTTGCTGGTACAATTGCACTGCTCCGCTGATAGGCACGCCTAAGCCAAGAAAAGTTGTTGTCATCGCTTAGTCCTCCATACAGTCAATGGCGATTGCCAATTTGTTGGATTTATGCCATTATTCGCACCACAATCATTTAGTCTGAAAAATAATAGCGTGGTGATCTGGTATTGACATGAATTATGGCCCTCTCGTGAGTCTCACCCTGGGAGGCCAACAAAGGGGCCATTACAGCTGAGCCTCACCCATGGCAGTCTGTAAATTACTCAGGCCCAGAAATTAGGTTCGGGGGCTTGCTGCGCGTGCAAGCCCCCAATGTGCACTTACCCGGTGCGCCGACAGCTGAAGCCTGGGGCTGCTTGGAATTCCTGTCACTGGCCCGGTTCAGCTGTCGGCGTGCTGTGCTTGCCTGATCCAGCGGCGTAGTTAGTGCGATGTGCCGGCTGGGATCAGGTGAGCACTGGGCAGCCAATCAGGGGAGGGAAAACTTCATTCATGAGTTTGATAGTAAGAACTGTCAAACTCATGAAAACTACGGGCGCCCAAAACACTACTTAAACTTTAAATAAAATTTTAAAAAACATCCCACTAATTAAATGAACTATAAATAACTTTTAAAAACTATTTTAAACAATTAATCAAATTTTTGAAAAAAATAATTTTTTAAGAAATTGGGTCTAAAAATAAACTTAGCTTACTGTAAAGTCCTTAAAAACAATAAAGCTGTGGAAAAAATATTATAATTTTAAATAATAGACCACTTACCTTAAAGAATCAAGTCCTTACGTCTCCTTTTTACATTTCTAAAAAGTTGAGGCCCTTACACACGGGCAAACCTGTCAAAAAGAAGGAAGTTCAACGCGTGCGCGCAGAGTCCTGCGCGCACGCGTTGGACCTCTGAACCCCTTGGAGGAAATGCCGGTTTCCCAGCGCATGCGCTGCGCATGCTGAAATCCGGCACTTCCAACGGGCCCACGCGTGAGTACCCCGTCCGTACTCACGTGTTGGGACCGGAATTACTGGGCCTCAGAGTTTTTTGTCTTCTAATTCTCAGAGTTTTGGCGGTCGTCTTTTTGTCAATTTTGACTTCTAGAGTCCTGTTAGTGTTGGAGGGCAACTATTTTCAGGACCCAAATCTCTTTCTACACTTATAAGGTGAAAGATTTGCAATAGTCTATCCACTGGACATTCCCCTGTTCTGGATTATCATGAACAAGTTGGAGAGGGAGCAGACGCATTACGTGAGGCACCATGACCGGATTGTAGTGGTCAGCTGCATACTCCAAGAAGGGCTTACCTTTAACTTGGCAGACGAGATGTCTGTGGAACTGGAGGATCCTGATCTGCATGTCCCTGGGCCCATGGGCGTTCGCCTCACAGATGAAGGCATGATGGCTGCGGCCAAAGCAGCCAGAGAGCAGCTGGTGGCTCAGATGTTTGGGCAATGATGACTCCCCTGCCCTCACCATGTCATTTTCTAAAGGAAAAATGGAAAGTATAACTGAAAAATAGCTAAAGTAGACACCAAGAATTGTTACAAAACAAATCTCCTATGTACAGTGGAGTTTCGATATATTGATGTCCAAGGGATTTTGATAAGCCAAGATTTCTGCTTCTGGCCCAGTCTTATTCTCCTGGACTCTCCAGTGCCAGTATTTGACTCTCCCAGGCTGCTTCACATACTTGCACTGGCTTTTAAACCTAGCCCAACTTGGCCTGCTAGTATAATTCTTCAGCTGCCTGCTCTCCTCTCCAAATCCTGGTCAGTGTGCTGAACAGTGATTGTTGTCACTGTGTGCTGCTGGATTAATCTGTTTGAAATTCACGGGCCCAGTGAATGCAATGGAGCAGCAAAGTTCATTGTATCAAAACTCCACTAAATCTTGTAGAAAAATGGACCTTGATCTTCTAGTTACTTTTATCATTATGTCCATACTTTTCTCCTCAGATGATCTGGAGCTGCCCAACCCTTCAAGGTGCTCTATAGGCTGATTTGCAGAAGCACACAACTATGAGTATTTTTTGTCCAGAGGTTAAACAATTTTGGATCAGTCTCCAATTCTGGGCAAAGCATCAGTTTCCCTTTAAAGTGAATGGAGCCACTCCAGGATGCAAAAGTGCCATCCCCAAAGTATACATCATCAGAGTGTCTGAAGGGGAAGTGTAGATGTGAAAAGTTGGTCGCAGTAAAGGTAAAAATAACCTTGAAAATTGCAGATATTTATTCTGACAGTACATACATAGTTTGAGGGAAAGTATCGGTACTCTTGCTGCTGCCCTCTTTCCCCCCGCCCCCACCCCTTCAGTTTCCTTGCCCTGTAACTGCAGGTAATAAAATAAAACTACTTGTCTACATGACCCAGAACCACAAGCTGATTGTTGATGTGAACATAGGAGATTTGGATGTCATTTTGAGCTTGGGACTAGTCAAATTTTGCAAAGGAATAAAAATATATGTGACCATTACCACTATTTCCATAGGAATTGTAGGATACAAATGTTACATAAGCAATCATTCTGCTAGAATAATTGCAGGACCTATTGTGTAACCACAGGTTACACATTCTATTGACCAATGATTTGTTGTACTTAATTCTTTTACTTGTATTACTTATACAAGTTTTCTATTCCTTAACAAAGCTACTATAAAAATGTTGCAAATTTCAGCTGCTAAATAATAGAAAAAAAATGTAATTTAGAACAATCTCTCAATACATTTAACTTTTGGTGTAGGAATGTCGTTGCATGGGTCAGTGGATCTGATTGAGATATCCAGACGATGGCGGTTCCGAGTTTGATTCTGGTCTGTGCTGAGTTGGTCAGTCTTGGCTGGAACAATGGTGGGGAAGCATATTAGGCCTCATATTACCCAGATAAAGAGGGTTTCTGCCGATCATAAATGCATGTTCATGGATGTTGGGTGAGGACAGGATTAAGTTGGGATCTGATGCCCCCCAATGGTTGAATAAGCATGAAGAATGATCACGTGGATGAAGTGCTGGTGAGCTGCTAACACTTGTGAAATGAAACCCCAGAATTGGTACCCTAAGGGGGGAAGAAATGGCTAAGTCCAAAGGACACAGACTTGAACGTTTATGGCAGACAACTGGTTTAGCCATTCATCGCCAGATCTGGCTGGACCACATAAAGCACTATCGGATCCTGCTCTCCCCTGCCAAAATTGCTCACTATTCCAGGATCATCATGCAATATGAAGATAACCCCTGGCTTCTTTTCACTATAAAACATCTTCTACCGGGAACGGTAGCATAGTGGTAATGTCACTGGGCTAGTAATCCAGAGGCCTGGACTAATGAACCAGAGACATGAGTGCAAATCCCATCATGGCAGCTGGGGAATTTAAATTCATTAAAAAGCTAGTATCAATAATGGTAACCATGAAACTATTGGATTGTTGTAAAAACCCATCTGGTTCACTAATGTCCTTTTAGGCAGACCCACAGCAATGTGGTTGACTCTTAACTGCCCCCTGAAATGGCCGAACAAGCCACCCAGTTGTAACAAACCGCTACGAAACACAATAATAAGAATGAGACCGGACGGACCACCCGGCAACGACCTCGGCACTGGCTACGGACACGGCAACAGCACACCCAAATTCGACCCTGCAAAGCCCTCCTCCCCAACATAGAAACATAGAAACATAGAAGATAGGAGCAGGAGTAGGCCATTTGGCCCTTCGAGCCTGCTCCGCCATTCAATGTGATCATGGCTGATCATCCAAATTCAGTACCCTGTCCCTGCCTTTTCCCCATATCCCTTGATCCCCTCAGCCTCAAGAAACATATCCAACTCTTTCTTGAATATGTTTAATGAACTGGCATCCACCGCCCTCTGTGGCAGAGAATTCCACAGGTTCACCACTCTCTGGGTGAAGAAATTCCTCCTCATTTCAGTCCTAAATGGCTTACCCCTTATCCTTAGACTACGACCCCTGGTTCTGGACTCCCCGGCCATCAGAAACATCCTTCCTGCATCTAGTCTGTCCAGAACTGACAGAATTTTATAGGTTTCGATGAGATCCCCTCCCAATCTTCTAAACTCCAGTGAGTATAAGCCCAATCGACACAATCTCTCCTCATACGTCATTCCTGCCATCCCAGGTATCAGCCTGGTGAATCTTCGCTGCACTCCCTCCATGGCAAGAACGTCCTCCCTCAGGTAAGGTGACCAAAACTGCACACAATACTCAAGGTGCGGTCTCACCAAGGCCCTGTACAACTGTAGCAAGACATCCTTGTTCCTGTACTCGAACCCTCTTGCTACGAAGGCCAACATACCATTTGCCTTCTTAACCGCCTGCTGTACCTGCATGCTTACCTTCAGCGACTGGTGCACAAGGACACCCAGGTCTCTTTGCACTTCCCCTTCTCCCAATCTATTGCCATTCAAATAATAATCTGCCTTCCTGTTTTTGCCACCAAAGTGGATAACCTCACATTTATCCACATTATATATAGTGCATTTGCCATGTTTCTGCCCAATCACCCAACCTGTCCAAATCGTACTGGAGTTTCCCGACATCCTCCTCGCAGCTTACCCTCCCACCCAGTTTTGTGTCGTCTGCAAATTTGGAGATATTACATCCAATTCCCTCGTCCAGATCATTAATATATATTGTGAACAGCTGGGGTCCTAAGACCGATCCTTGCGGTACCCCACTAGTCACTGCCTGCCACTCGGAAAACGACCCGTTTATTCCAACTCTTTGCTTTCTGTCCGCCAACCAGTTCTCTATCCAAGTCAATACCTTGCCCCCAATCCCATGTGCCTTAATTTTGCACGCTAATCTCTTGTGTGGGACCTTATCGAAAGCCTTCTGAAAGTCCAAATACACCACATCCACTGGTTCTCCCTTATCTATTTTATCAGTTACATCCTCAAAAAATTCCAGTAGATTAGTCAAGCATGATTTACCTTTTGTAAATCCATGTTGACTTTGTCCGATCCTGTCACTGCTTTCCAAGTGCTCTGCTATTACATCTTTTATAATAGACTCTAGCATTTTCCCCACTACCGATGTCAGGCTTACCGGTCTATAATTCCCCGCTTTTTCTCTACCACCTTTTTTAAATAGTGGGGTAACATTAGCTACCCTCCAATCCATGGGTACCGTTCCAGAGTCTATCGAGTTCTGGAAGTTGATCAGTAATGCATCTACTATCTCTAGGGCCACTTCCTTAAGTACCCTGGGATGTAGACCATCAGGCCCTGGGGATTTATCAGCCTTCAGTCCTATCAATTTTCCTAACACCATTTTCCTACAAATACTGATTTCTTTCAGTTCCTCGCTTTCATCAGACCCTATGTTCCCCGGCATCTCTGGGAGGTTATTTGTGTCCTCCTTTGTGAAGACAGAACCAAAGTATGCATTTAGTTGGTCTGCCATTTGTTTCCCATTTATAAATTCCCCTGATTCTGACTGTAAGGGACCTACGCTTGACTTCACTAATCTTTTTCTCTTCACATATCTATAAAAGCTTTTACAGTCAGTTTTTATGTTCCCTACAAGCTTACTCTCATATTCTATTTTCCCTTTCTTAATTAATCCCTTTGTCCTCCTTTGTTGACTCCTAAACTGCTCCCAATCCTCAGGATTATTGCTTTTTCTAGCCAATTTATATGTCCTCTCCTTGGATCTTATGCTATCCCTAATTTCCCTTGTTAGCCACGGTTGAGTCACCTTTTTTGTTTTATTTTTACGCCAAACTGGGATGAACAAATTCTGTAGCTCATCCATTCGGTCTTTGAATGTTTGCCATTGCCTATCCACCGTCAACCCTTTGAGTGCCATTCCCCACTCAATCCTACCCAACTCGCTCCTCAGACCATCGTAGTTTCCTTTATTTAAATTGAGGACCCTTGTCTCTAAGTCAACTACTTCATTCTCCATCTTAATGAAGAATTCGATCATATTATGATCGCTCCGACCCAAGGGGCCTCGTACAACAAGATTGCTAATTAATCCTTTCTCGTTGCATAATACCCAGTCTAAGATGGCCTGATCTCTGGTTGGTTCCTCGACATATTGGTCCAGGAAACCATCCCGTAAACACTCCAGGAATTCCTCCTCCACAGTATTGTTACTAATTTGGTTGGCCCAATCTATATGTAGGTTAAAGTCACCCATGATGACTGCTGTGCCCTTATTGCACGCTTCTTTAATTTCCCTTTTAATGCCATCCCCAACCTTCACCTTACTGTTTCTGGGGACTTGTGCCAAAATTGGAGAGCTGTCGCACAGACTAGTCACGCAACAGCCTGACATAGTCATACTCACAGAATCATACCTTTCAGCCAATGTCCCAAACTCCTCCATCACCACCATCCCTGGATATGCCCTGTTCCACTGGCAGGACAGACCCACCGGGGTGGCGGCACAGTGGTATACAGTCAGGAAGGAGCGGCCCTGGGAGCCCTCAACATTGACTCCGGACCCCATGAAGTCTCATGGCTTCAGGTCAAGCATAGGCAAGGAAACCTCCTGCTGATTACCACCTACCGCCCTCCCTCAGCTGATGAATCGGTACTCCTCCACGTTGAACACCACTTGGAAGAAGCACTGAGAGTAGCAAGGGCACAGAATGTACTCTGGGTGGGGGATTTCAATGTCCATCACCAAGAGCGGCTCAGTAGCACCACTACTGACAGCTGGCCGAGTCCTGAAAGCTGCCAGTCTGGATCTGTGACAGGTGGTGAGAGAACCAACACGAGGGAAAAACCTACTTGACCTCAACCTCACCAATCTGCCTGTCGCAGATGCATCTGTCCATGACAGTATTGGTAGCAGTGACCACCGCACAGTCATTGTGGAGACGAAGTCCATTCTTCACACTGAGGACACCCTCCATTGTGTTGTGTGGCATTATCACCGTGCTAAATCGGATAGATTCAGAACAGATCTATCAGCTCAAAACTAGGCATCCATGGGGCGCTGTGGGCCATCAGCAGCAGCAGAATTTTATTCCCCCACAATCTGTAACCTCATGGCCTGGCATATGCCTCACTCTACCATTACCATCAAGCCAGGGGACCAACTTTGGTTCAATAAGGAGTGTAGAAGAGCAGCACCAGGCGTACCTAAAAATGAGGTGCCAACCTGGGGAAGCTGCAACACAGGACTACGTGCATGCTTAAAAAGTGGAAGCAGCATGCTATAGACAGGGCTAAGCGATCCCACAGTCAACGGATCTATTCCAAAACTCTGCAGTCCTGCCACATCCAGTCGTGAATGCTGGTGGACCATTAAACAACTAACGGAGGAGGAGGCTCCATGAATATCCCCATCCTCCATGATGGTGGAGCCCAGCACGTGAGTGCGAAAGACGAGGCTGACGCGTTTGCAATCATCTTCAGCCAGAAGATAATTCATATCGGCCTACTCTTGAGGTCCCCACCATCACAGAAGCCAGTCTTCATCCAATTCGATTCACTCCACGTGATATATGAAGAAACGACTGAGTGCACTGGATATAGCAAAGGCTATGAGCCCCAACAACATCCCGGCTATCATGCTAAAGACTTGTACTCCAGAACTAGCCACGCCTCTAGCCAAGCTATTCCAGTACAGCTACAACACTGGCATCTATCTGACAATGTGGAAAACTGCCCAGATATGTCCTGTCCACAAAAAGCTGGACAAATCCAATCCAGCCAATTACCATCCCATCAGCCTACTCTCAATCATCAGCAAAGTGATGGAAGGTGTCATCAACAGTGCTATCAACCGGCACTTACTCACCAATAACCTGCTCACTGATGCCCAGTTTGGATTCTGCCAAGACCACTCGGCTCCCGACCACATTACAGCCTTGGTCCAAACATAGAAAAAGGAGCTGAATTCCCGAGGTGAGGTGAGAGTGACTGTCCTTGGCATCAAGGCAGCATTTGACCGAGTGTGGCATCAAGGAGCTCTAGTAAAACTGGAGTCAGTGGGAATCGGGGAGGTGGGGGTGGCGGGGGGACTCTCCACTGGCTGAAGTCATACCTAGCACAAAGGAAGATGGTTGTGGTGGTTGAAGGTCAATCATCTTAGCCCCAGTATATCGCTGCAGGAGTTCCTCAGGGCATTGTCCTAGGCCCAACCATCTTCAGTTGCTTCATCAGTGACCTTCCCTCCAACATAAGGTCAGAAATGGGGATGCTCGCTGATGACTGCACAGTATTCAGCGCCATTCACAACTCTGCAGATCATGGCCCAGTAATTCCTGTCACAACGCGTGAGTACGGACGCGGTACTCACGCGTGTGCCCGGAGGAATTGCCGGTTTTCAGCATGCACAGCGCATGCGCTGAAAACCGTCATTTCCTGTCCTCTGACCCAAGGGGTTAAGAGGCAGAACGCGTGCGACTGCACAGGCAGCGCGTGCGCAGTGAAATTCCTTTTTTTTCCAGAGTTGCCCGAGTGTAAAGGCTTCCAGTTTTTACGCGTGGAAAAACCAGACGTAAGTACTTAGTTTTACAGGTAAGTGGGCTTTTAGTACAATTTAGAAATTTTTTTTCCACAGGTTTATTATTTTTAAAGAATTTACAGTAAGGTAAGTTTAGTTTTAGACCCTATTTTTTTTAAAATTTTTTTTTCTTCAAAAAATTGATTAATTGTTTGAAACATTTTTTTATACTTATTTATAGTTAATATCAGTGGGATGTTTTTTAAAATGTTATTTAAAGTTTAAGTAGTGTTTTGGCAGCCCATACTTTTCATGAGTTTGACAGTTCTTACACTCAAACTCATGAATGAGTTTCCCCTCCCCTGATTGGCTGCACAGTGCTCACCTGATCCCAGCCGGCACATCGCACTAATTAACTACGCCGCTGGATCAGGTAAGCACATCGTGCCGACATCTGAACTGGGCCAGTGACAGGAAATGCAAGCAGGCCCGGGCTTCAGATGTCGGCACGCAGGGTGAGTGCACATCGGGGGCTTGCACGCGCGGCAAGCTCCCGATCCTAATTTCAGGGCCAATGAAACAGTCCATGCTCGCATGCAACAAGACCTGGACAAGGTTTAGGCTTGGGCTGATAAGTGGCAGGTAACATTTGCGCCACAGAAGTGCCAGGCAATGACTATCTCCAACCAGCAAGAGTCTGACCACCGCCCCTTGACATTCCAACGGCATTACCATCGCTGAATCCCCCACTGTCAACATCCTGGGGGTCACCATTGACCAGAAACTTAACTGGACCAGCCACATAAATACTGTGGCAACAAGAGCAGCTCAGAGGCTAGGTATTCTGCGGCGAGTGTTTTACATCCTGACTCCCCAAAGCCTTTCCACCATCTACAAGGCACAAGTCAGGAGTGTGATGGAATACTCTCCACTTGCCTGGATGAGTGCAGCTCCAACAACACTCAAGAAGCTCGACACCATCCAGGACAAAGCAGCCCGCTTGATTGGCACCCCATCCACCACCTTAAACATTCACTCCCTCCACCACCAGCGTACCGTGTCTGCAGTGTGTACCACCTACAAGATGCACTGCAGCAACTCGCCAAAGCTCCTTCGACAGCACCTCCCAAACCTGCGGCCTCTTCCACCTAGAATGACAAGGGCAACAGTCGCATTGGAACACCATCACCTCCAAGTCACACACCATCCTGACTTAGAAGTATAGCGTCGCTGGGTGAAAATCCTGGAACTCTCTATCTAACCGCACTGTGAGAGTACCTTCACCACACGGACTGCAGCAGTTCAAGAAGGTGGCTCGCCACCACCTTCACAAGGGCAATTAGGGATGGGCAATAAATGCTGGCCTTGCCAGCAATGCCCACACCCCATAAAAATGAATTAAAAAAATAAAATATCCTCTCCCCTGCTGCCTCCAACAAGTGCGAGGAGCTCATGGACTTCTTTGTCACTAAGATTGAAACCATCCATTCTGCTGCTTTCCTCTATTCCCCTAGCCCACCAAGCCAAACTTCCCCATAGGATCCCCCATGCCCTAGCCCTGAACTCTCATCTTTCTCTAGCTTCTTTCCTGTTTCCCCTCATGCCCTCGCCGAGCTTATCTTGTCCATGAGACCCACCTTCTGCTCCCCCGAACCTATTCCCACTAAACTGCTGACCACGCAACTTCTCTTCCTGGCCCCCATGTTAGCTTATTGTTAACGGTTGCCTCTCCTCAGGTACTCCCTTCAAATCTATCATCATCACCCCCCCACCCATGACCCCTCTGTCCTTGCAAACTACCACCCTATCTCCAACCTCCCTTTCCTCTTCAACGTCCTTGAATGTGTTGTCTCCTCCCAAATCAGTGCCTATCTTTCTCGCAGCTCCATGTTTGAACCCCTCCAATCAGGTTTCCGCCCCAGCCACTGCACTGAAACAGCTCTTATCAAAGTCACAAATGACATCCGATGTAATTGTGACTATAGTAAACTATCCCCCTCCCTCATCCTTCTCGACCTGTCTGCAGCCTTTGACATGGTTGACCCACCATCCTCCTCCAACGCCTGTCGTCCAGGTGGGTGGGACTGCCCTTGCCCGTTTCCATTCTTATCTGTCCAGTCGCAGCTAGAGTATCACCTGCAATGGCTTTTCTTCCCGCTTCCGCACAATTACCTCCGGAGACCCCTAAGGATCTATCCTTGGCCCCCTGCTATTTCTCATCTACATGCTGCCCCTCAGCAACATCATCCAAAAACACGTCAGGTTCCACATGCACGCTGATGACACCCAGCTCTACCTCACCACTACCACCTCTCTTGACCCCTGCACTGTCTCTGATTTGTCACGCCACTTGTCCGACATCCAGTATTGGATGAGCAGAAATTTCCTCCAAATAAATACTGGGAAGACCAAAGCCATTGCCGTCAGTCCCTGCCACAAACTCCATTCCCTAGCCACCGACTCCATCCCTCTCCCTGGCCACCAGACCATTCGTAACCTTGGTGGCATATTTAACCCTGAAATGAGCTTCCGACCGCATATCCGTTCCATCACCAAAACCGTCTACTTCCACCTCTGTAACATCGCCCGTCTGGACCCTGCCTCAGCTCATCTGCTGCTGAAATCCACATCCATGCCTTTGTTACCTCTAGACTTGGCTAATTCAATACTCTCCTGGCCGGCCTCTCATTTTCCACCCTCCTTAAACTTGAGCTCATCCTAAACTCTACTGACCATATCCTAACTCGCACCAAGTCCTGTTCACCTATCACCCCTGTGCTCGCTGACCTACATTGGCTCCCTGTCCGGCAACGCCTCGATTTAAAAATTCTCATCCTTGCTTTCAAATCCCTCCAGATCTCACTCCTCCTCCTCCTCCTCCTCCAGCCCTACAACCCTCTGAGAACTCTGCGCTCCTCCACTTCTGGCCTCTTGTGCACCCTGATTTTAATTGCTCGACCACTGGCGGTTGTGCCTTCAGCTGCCTAGGCCCTAACCTCTGGAATTCCCGCCCTCTACCTCTCCTCCTTTAAGAAGCTCTTTAAAATCTACCTCTTTGACCAAGCTTTTGGTCACCTATCCTAATATCTCCTTATATGGCTCGGTGCCAAATGTTGTTTGATAATGCTCCTGTGAAGCACCTTGGAATGTTTTACTACATTATAGGCGCTATATAAATGCAAGTTGTTGTTGTTGAGAAAGTGATTAGACGGGAAAACCTGCTGAAGTCTTAGCCATGGACCTTAATAATAAATTAATTTTTAGTTACATGTCATTGGTCAATGCTTCATTTACTTATAATCATTTTTCCTGATTTTAAAAGCATTTCCGATTTGTTTTGGTGTGTAATGCTCTTTGTCCTTGCAGCTTACAGTGCAGGTTCTTCCAGGAATCCGATTGACCAGCACCTAACCCAGACTCATATGGCATCCCACTACAAAAGAATCCTCTCTGCCAAAGGTAATGTCTCATAAGATTATTGTATAAAAGCTAGTCAGTGTGTATGTATTATTGTATATGTCTATATGACCATTAGGAATCTCAAGCCCTCAGAATGGCTACAATATAATTGTTTTTTAGCAACATTTGCTGATATTTAGCTATAGATAGGCAGCTTAGATCGATTTCAGGTAATAATTTTCTACCGTTAGATAGATATTGTGTCCATTGTGAGTACTGTTGTGTAGTTAAGCACACTAGAGCTATATAGTATGAGCAAAATGAACTAGGTAACTTTCTTCCTGTTGGGAAGAATAGACCATTTTTCATACCACATCACATCTTTTCATCAGAACTGGAAAAAGTTAGGGATGCATGATGTGAAATTGTTGAACTCCATGTTGAGTCCAGAAGGTTGTAAAGTGCCTAATCAAAAGATGAGGTACTGTTCCCTGAGCTTCATTGAAACAGTGTATGTGAGGAGCAGAACTTCAAGGTGGACAATCCTGGAAGAGAAGTGACAGTGAATTAAACACTAATACAATAGCAAAATACTGCAGATGCTGAAAATCTGAAATAAAAAGGGTGGAAATACTCAGCAGGTCAGTTTTGGTTATCTCTGCTGTAGCAAGTAGGAAGATGAAAGAAAGACTTGCATTTATATAGCACCTTTCATGACCTCGGGACGTCCCTAAGCACTTTACAGCCAATGAAGTACTTTTGAAGTGTAGTCGCTGTTGTAATGTAGGAAACGCGGCAGCCTATTTGCACACAGCAAGATCCCACAAACAGCTATGTGATAATGATCACATAAAGGAATAGATGGATATGCTGATAGGGTTAGATGAAGCGGGGTGGGAGGAGTCTCATGTGGAGTATAGACCAGTTGGGCTGAATGGCCTGCTTTTGTGCTGTAGACTATGGGCTCGATTTTGCCAGGCCTGAGGAGGCGGGTTTGGAGGCGTGTGAGGTGTTAAAATCGCAAAAACTGGCGGGCGGATCCGATCCCGCTTCCAGCCCGCCTCCGAGCAATTTTCCCAAAATTGGGGTTTAAGATTCCATTTCCATCCCGCCCCCAAGAGGCGGGATAGGCCCTTAAGGCCCTTGACCAGTTAAGTGCCTCTATAATCCCATTTTGAGAGGCCTTTGTGAATTTAACACATTTCCCCCGTGCTGCACGTCTCCTCTGGAACACGCCAGTTAATCCTGGCAGCCTCACAAGTGGATGGCTTACTAACAGCTGCAGCTCCACCATTAAAAAGGAGTTTTCAGTAATCATAATTTTGCAGAACTTTGTTGCCTCGGGTCTGGGAGAACTTTTAGCAGGCCTACTCATTGTTGTGGAAGTTTGGAACCAGAAACCCATCTCCAGTGTGATCTCCTGGGAAATCCCTCTCCCCACCTTGACTGAACGCTTCCTCAACTGAGGCATATACCAGAAGCATGGGAACCATTTATTTCCTTTCCTCCTGGACATCAGATTCGGACGAAGACCAGCCGCGGCAGCAGCAGCACCCGGAGCAACAGCAGCACCAATAGCAGGAGCAACAACAGCAGCGCCAAGCTGCTCACCCACCTGAAGCTGCACAGGCCAGAAGGCGGCAGTGCATGGAAGCACGTCGCCACAGGAGATACCCCTAAAACAGGGTTTACAGACAGAGGATGAGCTACCTCAACATGACTGAGCAGCAGTGCCAAAGGAGGCTCAGACTTTCGCGAGAGGTAGTGGGTGACATCTGCGCAATGCTGCAGCAAGACCTGGAGCCCAGAGGAGCGGGTGGACACCCCTTACCAGTGGCCGTCAAAGTCACCACCGCACTCAGCTTTTTTGCTTCAGGCTCATTCCAGGGATCAACAGCAGACATCCGCGGCGTCTCCCAGGTGGCCACACACTCTTGCATCATGCAGGTAACCGATGCCCTCTTTGCCATCGTGCACAATTACATCAACTTCTCCAATGATCAAGCAAGTGTAACCGCGCATGCGGTTGGATTTGCTAATCTGGCAGGCTTTCTAAGGGTGCAGGGCGTCATTGACTGCACCCATGTGGCCCTTAAGGCACCCCATCACAATCCAGGTATTTTTGTCAACCACAAGGGCTTCCACTCCCTTAACGTGCAGCTGGTGTGACCACAAGAAGGAAATTTTGCATGTTTGCGCCAAGTACCCTGGCAGTTGCCATGACTCCTTCATCCTGTGGCAGTCTAGTGTGCCTCTGCTCTTCAGTCCGCCAATCCAACTTTTCGGATGGCTACTTGGAGATGAGGGCTATTCCCTGAAGACGTGGCTAATGACGCCGTTGAGGCGCCCATCCAACGAAGCTGAGGAGCGCTACAACTCCAGCCACATTTCCACCAGATCCATAATCGAGCAAACCATCGGCTTGCTGAAGATGCGATTCAGATGCCTTGATAGATCAGGTGGAGCCCTGCAGTACTCGGCAACCAGGGTCTCCAGAATCGTCGTGGTCTGCTGTGCACTTCACAACATGGCACAGCATCGTGGCTTGCAGCTGCCTGCGGTACAAGTGGCTCATCGCATAGCCTCCTCAGATGAGGAGGAGGAGAGCGACAACTAACAGCTTGCGGCGGCACATCAACCAGCGCCAGCAGCACGCGAGCACATTGCTGCCCGGGATGCAAGGGACGCACTCATGTTGGCCAGATTTGCTTAGCCCGCCCAATCAAACACTTTTGCCTCACACCTTCTTACCCGAGTATCGACAATGGCCAAGAACCTGCGGATTCCTATCACTCTGATCACCATACTGACAATTGCAAGTCGCCCCAAGCCCTCAATGTGGAAGTCACATTTGCGAAATGACACAGGCCACAACTTCAACAGTTTGCCATCAAGTTTTTTTTATCACAAAGTCACGGATGGCTTTTCAAAAATAAACACAACAGAACACCCAAGTGACTACCCTTGTGACTACTTGTGCTTTATCTTCCTCTTACGCATGCTCCTACATGGTGCTTCCCCTGTGGCTTCAGCAGATGTGGAGACCCCTTGCTCACCTTGCTGCTCCTGTCTCGATACCTTTGGCAGGCGCCCTCTGGGGTTGCGAGCCTGTGAGGGCTCGGCAACAGTCTGCTGCTCCTGCGGCTGTGCAGGGGCTGAGACGCCGATCTCAGTTGGGTGAGGACTCTAGTGGGGCTCTGACCGAGGGCTCTGCAGTGGCATGGTCATGTGAGTGCTTGGAGAGGAGCCCCCACTTCCTTGTTCTCTGCCACCAACATCCCTCTCGTGGGTCAGCCCCATTTCAGAGCTAGCAAGTGGCTTGACAGCACCTTGCTGCACTTCAGGGGGGCCATGAGGACCTGTTTCTGCACTGGAAGTCCTACTCCAGAGGACTTCCATGAAGGTCTGGTTTCTCTGCACAATAGCTGACCATCGCTCCTCAAGAGATGTCAGTCTATTCTGAACAATGACCATGTTTTCAAGACCCTGCCGACTAAGTTCCTCCATGGCCGTAGCCATCCTCTCCTCTACCATAGCCAGCCTTACCATGGAGGTAGCCATCCTTTCCATGGAGGTTGCCATCCCTTCTGTGGTGATGCGTTCATGCGCCAACGCCTCCACAAAGGCCCTGCTCATGTTAGCAATGGACTCCTACACTCGCAGCAACACTGGGGACAAAACCTGCCAGAGACTCCTGCACCTGTTCCTGGAGTTACAGCACCACTCTCCTTCTGGATGGACCCGGAGGCACAGGGTTGACATGCAGCGAAGCCGAGCTGGGAGAGTCCTGCACCCTCCGACGAGGACTCTCCACTGCTGTCCCTATCTCCACCATCTGCTGATGCTCACTTGTGAGCTGTGATACACCAGGTGACAACACTACTCTATGTCCCGAAGGTCCCACGAGGTGAGTGTCTGCGCTGGTGCTGGGTGCGCTTAATTCTGCTGACGTTGCGCCTTGGAGCTTGCAGCTTCCTCTGAGGAGTCTGGGGGCTCCGGCTGTTCCTCCTGGACAGTGGGGAGGGGGGTTGTCGATGGTCCTGTGGGGGAGTAAAGGAAAGAGTTAGCCATGTGAGATAAACGTTGCATGCACATTGAATTGTGCAGATAATCATAAGACAACCTGTTAGAGCATCAGAATCAATATCAGTCACTCATACAATGTCAATGAGAGAGATGAAAAACTATTCTGTCACCAGCTTGTGCTGATGTGCCCGTCTGTCCGTCCCCCCACTTGCGCATCCTCCTCCACTCCCATGATCTCCAGGGCCGCCTCCACTGCAGTGGTGAGCTGGGCTATTGAGGGTGGCCCTCCTCCTGCCCTCATCCTCTCCCTCTTATTGTGGGCTCTCATTTCCTGCAATGAGTGACACAAGTGGAGTTTGAGTGAGAATGAAGGAGTGAGTGTAGAGAATCCATAGCATAGATGCTTAGAAGGACACAAAGATGGAGTGAGGTACCAAGGGCCCTCCCTGTGTGTTGTAAGTTGTTGTCATTGCATCACAGTGATGGGGAGTATGAGGGTTACATAGTTGAATAGTTAAGTGAATGTGAACATACAGAGAGAGGGAATGGTTAAGGGCGCAGGGATGTAAGGGTCAAGTGGGATGTGGAGGAGGAGGTTGACAAAGCAGAGTGCTGGTGATGAGAGGCGATGGGGATCAGATTGAGGGTCATGGGGATGGAATACTCACTTTTCCTGTGCGGAGAAGGTCATTAAACCTCTTTCTGCACTGCAGCCAGGTTCTGCTGCACATTGAAATGGCATTCACCTCCTGTGCCACTTGCAGCCATACAGCTTTGGTCTGTTGTGGAGGCTTTTTCCTCCCTGAAGAAGGAAAGAGCACTTCCTTATTTGCTCTTGCTCCCTCCACCAGAGCTTGGAGGGAGTTCTCATCGAAGCAGGGTGAACACTTTGGTCTGGTGTCTGACATGGTTTTTGCACGAATCCCTCACAAGTAAATAGCAAAAGTTGTAAGGCAGAAAAAGAACCAAGGCTGCTTGGAGGCCTTAAATGAAGCTGCATAGATGTTGTTAGATCAGGTAATTAATTTCAGTGGACCACACTGATCTGAGGCCAACACACTAAAATTAAAGTTTGCGAGTCCGGTGGTAAGTTTTAAATAGTCGATTTATTGCATCACTTGATTTACACTGTTTGACTTCCTTTATCCGACTAACATCATATTCAAAATGGCTGGTTTTTATACAGCAGCAGATGTACCCGCCCCCTTTATTACCATTGGCTCAGCAGCATGCATGCAGAGCTATGGTTGGTTCAACTACATCATACTGATTGGATCTCTGGTACATCAATCATTCCTTTGTTCCCTGTTTAAGCTAAATCAGCACTTTCAGTATTAAGCTTAGATCAGCACTTTCATTGTTCTCAGTTTTTAAGCTAAATCATATTAAAATCTATGTTATTAAAATATTATATTCCCTAACACTCCCCTCCTTTGATTCTTTCAAAAATTGAATCATAAAAATAAAGAGTCAGATTAAAAATATAATCAATCATTGCTGTGTTTTGCCACTGTCCAGATCAGTGGCTCTGCACAAATTTACATCAACCAGGATTTTACATGGCCACAGTAAAAGCCTGGTTTTAATAAGTTAATTGATTTCATGATCTTAAATTAATTAGTGCATCTTAAAAAGTGGGAGGAGCTCCCCTCAGCTTATGGCTTTGAAAAATACATTCAGGTAAAAATTAAAAAGTAAAAAGGTACAAAACAATCTAGCAACTAAATATAACATGCCCCTTTAAGATGTAAAAACAGTCTGCGGCGACCTGCAAGGCGTCTTGCCTGTGGGGCAGCAGCCGCCTGGTGGCAAGCACATTTAATCAACAGAAACACACAATTTGATCCCCATCCTACTGTACAAGGCCTCCCTCTTATCTTTCTGAGGAGTGTTTTGTCAAGATTCTTCAAGGGCATTTTTATGGCTTCGTGGCTCCTTGTTATCTAGCAGGTGCTATCCTCCCTGTTTCCTTGTATTTTACCATTCCCTTATCATTTCTATTTGTCTTTTGATGCTTGATATTCAACCTTGCTGGCATTTATGCTATCTTTTTCCACTTGCCTGTTGTCAGTCCCTGGTCTAAGAATTAAAACCCATCTTTGAATCTAACAGCTATTTCTTACAATTCCCTTCTTTGAGAAGGAAATATCCTTATTGACTTCTCACAATCAGCTCTTGACTAATCTAGCTAGCTCTTATTGCTCTCTCAACTTGGGCATTAGTTAGTAGGGAGTCTTGAAGATTTCTCCCTTCCTTACAGTCCATTCCTTTGAGGGGGAGGAGCAACCTCTGACCCCTTATTCAAATTCAATTCACTGTTCCAGTGTTCCAATTCTGCCCCGCCTGGGATATCCTCTGTTTCTTCTATCTTTCCTGATGTTACCCCGCCTGGGGTCTCCTCTACATTAATTCGGATCTTCTCTTTCGGTGTGCTCAATTAATTTGTTAGTGCTTGTCAGTCATGGGCATGAGTACCCAATTGGCTTATGTAACAAAGTCTTACTACACATGTTACATATATCAAATACACTATCATTACAAGTTGGATAGCTACCAGAGCATGTGAAATAATACGAACCTAAGGGTGTGCTGATGTATTAAGCCCAATATCTCATCAATGTGAGTTGTCCCCTATGCTGTCAATTTCAATATCTATTCTCGTGTTGTCTTGCTCCAAAACATAAAAATGCTTTAGGGAGGAGTTCAGTTGCATCATGAGCTCACTGAAACCCACAAACAACAGGGGAATGTCGTATCCGAGTATTCGAATTGTGCCACATAATTGTGTAGCTCATACTTAAAAACGTGTTGGTTGATGGGACAGGTCCTGTTAGACCTGTAAAGCATGGTAATTGCAGTAGTAGTGACACAGGAGGCACCACCAAAACCACCTCATACTGGATTCGTACTGGTTTTTCCCACGCTCTGTTACCTACAAAACACAATTATTACAGTCATAGTTAAATTCAGTCTTACAATCATTTCAAGCGGCATTACAGTTTAACATCTAATCAACATATCATGGATTTAAAAGATTCTCCAGATCTCTTTTACTTGTATCCATCTTGTGGATAATTCTTACTAAACATGATTTCTCCTTGGCCCTCAATTGTCCCAATCCAGATTCCATGTAACTCTCTACTTCAACTTCAATTTCAATCCCTCTAACAGGTACCAGTGTGTTTAACTCTATTCTGATTGTTTCATCAATTAGATAGTTTCTCGATGGAGTATGTGTCAATGCTTTAAAGTTGTCTCGCTCTCCTGAGCCACATTAACCATTTCATGTTTTGCTGTTGTCAAGTAACTGAGCATGTCTGAGACCCGTTCTTCAGTGCAAATTCACCATACATTCCTGGATGGTAATTACTTCATACGTAACAAATCACACTTGCACACTCATACCGGTATCTCAATATCATGCCACCCATGCCATCCGATACAAGCCTTTCTCGGCTTTCAGGTATCTTATCGAAAGATTGTAGTCGTCTAATGGCTGAATACTTCTTCAAGGTCTTACTTGCTGCTATTTAAGCTTTGACCTGAGCTCTTGGCCCTCTGCCTGTAATCTGGCCACTTCAGCCTGCTTGATTTCAAGCTGATTTTTAGCAGTAACTAGCTCTACATTAATCTCTTCCATTTCTTTCTCCTGAAGTGCTCTTTCCTGTAGTTGTGCTTTCACTAATGCGGTTTTCTCAGCTATTAGGCTCTCTAAAAGCATAATCTGTTGCTTAAAGTTATTCTCAAGATTCAACTTTTCTTTTTCCACGCTCTCTCTTGTTGCCTGACTTTTCTCAATGTTTTCCGAAAACTGCTTTAACCTGTCAACTTTTTCAAGTAAAGCATCTTCCTTCTCAGCTAGAAGGGAGGCAAGAGAATTTTCATTCTGCTTTAACTTCATTAATTTATTCTCCAAGTCTGAAACCAGTTCTTCCTTGGTCTGGCAATCTACCTGGAGATTTAGTAAGCGGTCGTTCAAATTATTTTCTTCTTGTTTCAGATCATCGAGTTCAGACTGATTTTTTTTTTCAGTTTTGTTTCTGCTCTTTTAAACTGCCTGAGAGCATTTTGCAAGTTCTCATTCAGTAGCGTAATTCTCCTGTTTCAATCTTACACTCTCAATCACTTTCCTTTAATTACATGTGGGATATGTGCATTCCGTCCTTCACTACCCCAATATTCTGTATTCGGTACACCTCTCGTCCTTGGGCTTGGGGTGCCATTACGGTATTACCAATACCAACCCTAGGAGCCCATTCAGTAGTGCCTTGGGCTTGGGGTGCCATTACGGTATTACCAATACCAACCCTAGGAGCCCATTCAGTAGTGAGTTTTCTTAGAACACCACGTAGGTAAAGCCGTATCGGTTAAATCTAGCACTACCAGTACAAGTTCATGTTGCACATTATCATGCAATTAGTTTACAAGATAACTTCCATTTATCAAATCATAATTTTCCTTCTATCACTGTGGGGAAATATTAACTTAAAATTAAGAAACTTAAATTTAATAATGTCCCATATCTTTAAATTTCATACTAAAGTTGTTGCTTGGTGAACTTAAACAGCTGTCAGTGGAAAGGGTTAACTCCTTTGCAGGGTTTTAAGAAGGTGGAGCAAAACATTATCAGGCGTAATTGCGTCACTTCACGTAAATTAAAAAAAACTTTCCTGATCGAAAAAGACATTTCACACTTTAACTAAACACGAACAGAACAGATAAAACAAAACAAAATAGCACATTCTTGCAGAAAACAGTAAATTACGTCATATTTCTTATTGTCCTTTCTTCAAATGTCTTTCCAAAATACTGTAAAAACATAACTGGAGAAAAATTAGTTTTTCACATTTAAACAAATCAAATCAAACTGCTTTAGAAGATTTCACCATAGCAACCGGGACTCCAAGGTTAAATCTTAGACTAAAACTTAATCTTTTGTTAAACAAACTTTTTGTTGCTCTTCCGTTTTTACACACCAGCTTAACTTAAATTATTTCAAAGTTTGTTTTTTTCAATTCTTGGTGCACAATCTTATTCGCACATTCTTAAAACTTCCAAAATCCAAGACAAGACAAAAGATTTAAACGCTTTTAACACAGAGAAGTGGGTGGAGCTAAAACACACATAACAGAATCTTTCTTTTAAAGAACATCTAATCAGACAAAAGAAATACTGTAACTTCTTAAACATTCATAGTCATTTTTCAAGGTTCCTTTCACTCAGCAAATCTTGTGTTTTATTTGTCTCAGCACAGATGTTAATAACTTCCATGTCAGCAAAACTTTAAGTTTCTCTTTTTCCCCCTCTTTTTCCATTGGTGTCTCAGTAGCTTTTTTCGACCTTCCAAATCCCTGTTTTTTTCCTTCCTTTGCTGAGTTTTCAGATTGGCTAGCCTGCAAATTAGATCTTTTTCCTTCTTTATCTCTCCTGTGTTCAGCCCCGAGTGTTCCAACCAGTTAGTTTTAAATCGCTCGTCGTACTCTAACACTTCCTCCGTCCCTTTCTGTTGACAGGCTATGATCTTTCCCCAATCCGTTTTTGCAGGGCTAAACACTTGTAACCACTGTTGGATCGCATCTCATCCGGCATCTAATTCTTGCTCATCATTTCCCAGGCCAGTCTTTACTTTGCTGTGTAACTTATTTCCTTCTCTCCTGGGTATCATTACAATCAGAATTTGGACTCCATCCCACGGGTGGAGTTGGTACTTCGCCCTTTCTTCCCCATCTTCTTTCTTCTCATACTCCTTTTCTACTCTTTTCCTTTTCTGTCTCAACGGGGCCAAATGGGGTCCTGTTTTCTCTTCTTCACTTTCACTGACATTACTAGAGGATCCCGAGTCAGTCTCTTGACCCGCTTCTTGTCTTTGTCTCCCATGACCTTCCTCCTTTATTTCATTTAGATCTGGGTAACCCTTCCAGGTCCTGACACATTTTCCCTTTTCTTCAACTACCAGGACTATCGGTTGTTTATCCAATTGTTTTTTACAGTCCTTAACTTCATCTTTAAATTTTTTAACTTCCACTTCTGACTTTTCAAGCTCATTTGTTTTCTTTTTCAATTGTTCATAAATCGCATCTTTCTGCTCTTTTGCATTGGTCAAGTCGTGATCATGTTGGGAGTTTGTCTTAATCTCATTTCGCCGTCGGATCTGACTCATAACTGCCATGGACCATCTGATCCGTCTTTTATCTTTCATACGGGTCGTTTTCCCCCAGACCCTCTTTATGTCATCCAAAGACCACTGTTCAGAGGAGGTACTGTACTTTTGTTTGATTTCGAACCAGGTTTTAGGTAAGTCAAACTGTAATTCTATATAGTCTTTCAACTCCCACAGAATTTCGTCTTCTGAAATCTCAGGTGGGGCACGCCCACCTTTAATAGTTGTAGGTTTATCGAGTGGTGCCATAATATCGATTTCTTTACTTGGGGGTCTCGAGTCGTAGGCTTTTCAGCCGAGTCAGTAAGTTAGAGCTCTATATTGGAACTCGAGCCATCTTACCACCCGGAGGGTTCGCTACCCGGGAGGTTTGCGGAGTTGCGTGGAGGGGAGATGACTAGACTACCGACCGAGGACTTTTATAACGAGGAGTCCTTACCTCCAATATAGGTCTGGTGTCTCAGATTCAGTCTCTTCCTTCAGCAACCCTGCTCGCAGCGCCAAATTGTTAGATCAGGTAATTAATTTCAGTGGACCACACTGATCTGAGATCAACACACTAAAATTAAAGTTTGCGAGTCCGGTGGTAAGTTTTAAATAGTCGATTTATTGCATCACTTGATTTACACTGTTTGACTTCCTTTATCCGACTAACATCATATTCAAAATGGCTGGTTTTTATACAGCAGCAGATGTACCCGCCCCCTTTATTACCATTGGCTCAGCAGCATGCATGCAGAGCTATGGTTGGTTCAACTACATCACACTGATTGGATCTCTGGTACATCAATCATTCCTTTGTTCTCTGTTTAAGCTAAATCAGCACTTTCATTGTTCTCAGTTTTTAAGCTAAATCATATTAAAATCTTTGTTATTAAAATATTATATTCCCTAACACTTGTCATCATCAGAGACGAGTTTCAGAACCAAAAGACTCATTGGCCCAGGGGTTCCCACATGCTGGAAATCAAGTGCCCAATTAGGGCAAAATGGCTCAATTGTCCCGCCTCACATCGGAGGTGGGATCCGGACCCGCCAACCACCTGACCCGCTTCCACTGACAAAATCCAGCCCGATGTAATTCTAAGTTTTTGCTACTGAACACTTACCCAGTCTCTCTTAAAAGGTAATTTTCTATTTTTTGTTCTTTCAGCTTCAGTGGATTGTTCTGTTCCAAAAAGCATGCTGTTGAGTGTAAAATGTAAGTAATTCATTTATTGTAAGTGAAGGTTTAATTAAGGCAAAAATATGAAATGGAATAAACCCACAAATATTTACACTAAAGATTGTAGAATCATAGAATTTCACAGCACAGAAGAAGGCCATTTGGTGCATCATGCCTATGCCAACTCACTGAAAGAGCAGTCCACTCAGTCCTACTTTTCCCCATATCCTTAAAAAAAAAAAAAATATTTTTCAAATATTTAACCACTTCCATTTTAAAAGCTTTATGTGTATTCTTTCATCACTATTTCTGGTAGGACATTCCTGTCCTAATGATCCTCTGCATAAAAAAAACTTTCCCCTAACCTCTCCCATTGTTCTTTTGGTGGTGATCTTGAATTTTGCTGTCTAGTTACTGATTCACCAATCAGTGGAAATAGTTCTTCTCGATTTACCTTATCAAAACGCCTGATAATTTTGAACATCTCTATCAGATATACTCTCAACTTCCTCAGGAATATCCGAGTTATCCCCGGTGTCCTGGCCAATATTTATCCCTCAACCAACATAACAAAAACAGATTATCTGGTCATTATCACATTGCTGTTTGTGGGAGCTTGCTGTGTGCAAATTGGCTGCCGCGTTTCCCACATTACAACAGTGACTCCACTTCAAAAAGTACTTCATTGACTGTAAAGTGCTTTGAGACGTCTGGTGGTCGTGAAAGGCGCTATATAAATGCAAGTCTTTTTTTTTCTTTCTGGTGTAATGAAGAGAGTCCCAGTTTCTCTAGCCTGACTTCATAAATAAATCCTCCCATCCCTATCATCTTAGTGAATCTCTGCTGCACCCTTTAGAATCTATTATCAGGGATGTGGTAACAGAGCACTTAGAAAATCATAATATGATAGACTGGCAGCTAACATAAAAGGGAATTCAAAAGTCCTCGATAGGCATATAAATAATAAACGGGTAGTAAGAGGAGGGGTGGGGCCAATTAGGGACCAAAAAGGAGACCTACGCATGAAGGCAGAGGGCATAGCTGAGGTACTAAATGAGTACTTTGCATCTGTCTTTACCAAGGAAGAAGATGCTGCCAAAGTCATAGTGAAAGAGGAGGTTGTTGATATACTGGATGGGATAATAAAAATTGATAAAGGAGGAGGTACTAGAAAGGCTGGCTGTACTTAAAGTAGATAAGTCACCAGGACCGGATAGGATGCATCCTAGAATGCTGAGGGAAGAAAAGGTGGAAATTGCAGAGGCACTGCCCATAATCTTCCAATCCTCCTTGGATACAGGGGTGGTGCCAGAGGACTGGAGAATTGCAAATGTTACACCCTTGTTCAAGAAAAGGTTTAAGGATAAACCCAAAAGCTACAGGCCAGTCAGTTTAACCTTGGTGGTGGTGAAGCTTTTAGAAATGATAATCCGGGACAAAATTAACAGTCACTTGGACAAGTGTGGATTAATTAAGGAAAGCCAGCACGGATTTGTCAAAGGCAAATCGTGTTTAACTAACTTGATTGAGTTTATTGACGAAGTAACAGGGAGGGTTGTTGAGGGCAATGCGGTTGATGTGGTGTAGATGGTCTTCCAAAAGGTGTTTGATAAAGTGTCACATGATAGGCTTGCCAGCAAAGTTGAAGCCCATGGAATAAAAGGGACAGTGGCAGCATGGATACGAAATTGGCTAAGTGACAGGAAACAGAGAGTAGTGGTGAACAGTTGTTTTTCAGACTGGAGGAAGGTATACCGTGGTCTTCCCCAGGGGTCGGTACTAGGACCACTGCTTTTCTTGATATATATTAATGACTTGGACTTGGCTGTACAGGGCACAATTTCAAAATTTGCAGATGACACAAAACTTGGGAGCATAGTGAATAGTGAGGCTTCAAGGGGACATAGACAGGCTGGTGGAATGGGCAGACTCATGGCAGATGAAATTTAACGCAGAAAAGTGCAAAGTGATACATTTTGGTAGGAAGAACAAGGAGAGGCAATATAAACCAAAGGGTACAATTCTAAAGGGTATGAATGAACCGAGGGACCTGGGGGTATATGTGCGCAAATCGTTGAAGCTGGCCGGGCAGATTGAGAACGCGGTTAAAAAAAGCATACGGGATCCTGGGCTTCATAAATAGAGGCATAGAGTACAAAAGCAAGGAAGTTATGAACAACCTTTTATAAAACACTGGTTCGGCCTCAACTGGAGTATTGTGTCCAATTCTGGGCACCGCACTTTAGGAAGGATGTGAAGGCCTTACAGAGGGTGCAGAAAAGATTTACAAAAATGGTTCCAGGGATGAGGGACTTCAGTTACGTGGATAGACTAGAGAAGCTGGGGTTGTTCTCCTTAGAGCAGAGAAGGTTGAGAGGAAATTTGATAGAGGTGCTCAAAATCATGAGGAGTCTAGATAGAGAGAAACTGTTCCCATTGGTGGAAGGGTCGATAACCAGAGGACATAGATTTAAGGTGATTGGCAGAAGAACTAAAGGTGACATGAGGAACAACTTTTTTTATGCAGCGAGTGGTTAAAATCTGGAATGCACTGCCTGAAAGGGGGGTGGAGGCAGATTCAATCGCGGCTTTCAAAAGGGAATTGGATAAGTACCTGAAGGAAAAAAATTTGCAGGGCTACGGGGGAAAGGGTGGGGAAATGGGACTAGCTGAAATGCTCTTGCAGAGTGCCAGCATGGGCTCAACGGGCCGAATGGCCTCCTTCTGTGCTGTAACCCATTCTATTCTATGATTCTATGATTGGGAAGAGTCAATGCGTATTTATGAAAGGGAAATCGTGTTTGACAAATCTGTTTTTTGAGGTTGTAACTAGCAGGTTAGATATGGGGGAACCAGTGGATGTAGTGTATTTTGGATTTTCAAAAAGCATTCAATAAGGTGCCACATAAGAGGTTATTACGCAAAATTAGGGCTCATGGGATTGGGGGTAATATATTACAGGAAACTTTCGATTTACCGGCATCTAAATAACCGGAAATCTCAGTTAACCGGCAAAATTCAGGAGTAGGTTCTGGTAAGTTTTACTTCATATTGTACTTGCCTTCCTCGATCTGTTGCTGTGCAAGGGTGTGGCTGCAGCTGTTGCTAAGCTACAGAGACGCTTGGAACTTGTGGCCATTGTTCTGAACCTGTTGCTAAGCAACAGGGTTTGTTGCTTTATACGGAGCTCTCATCTCTCCGTATCTTTTACTATAGCTTTCGGTTATCCGGAATTTTTGATGAACCGGTACCACGTCGGTCCCGTCGGTGCCGGATAAAAAAAAGTTTCCTGTAGCATGAATTGAGGATTGGCTAATGGACATAAAACAGGAGTAGGAATAAACGGGTCATTTTTGGGTTGGCAGGCTGTAACTGGTGGGGTACCGCAAGGATTAGTGCTTGGGTCTCTGCTATTTACAATCTATATCAATAACTTAGATGAGGGGACCAAGTGTAATGTATCCAAGTTTGCTGACGATACAAAGCTAGGTGAGAAAGTAAGCTGTGAGGAGGTCGCAAAGAGGCTGCAAAGGGATATAAACAGATTAAGTGAGTGGGCAAGAACATGGCAGATGGAATATAATGTGGAGAAATGTGAAGTTATCCACTTTGGTAGGAAAAATAGAAAAGCAGAATATTTTTTAAAAGGTGAGACTGGGAAATGTTGGTATTCAGAGGGACCTGGGTGTACTTGTATAAAAATCACAAAATTAACATGCAGGTACAGCAAGCAATTAGGAAAGCAAATGGTATGTTGGCTTGTATTACAAAGGGATTAGAGTATATGAGTGAAGAAGTCTTACTGCAATTATATAGGGCTCTGGTGAGACCACACCTGGATTACTGTGTACAGTTTTGGTCTCCTTGCCTAAGGAAGGATCTATTTTGCCTTAGAGGGAGTGCAACGAAGGTTCACTAGACTGATTCCTGGGATGGGGTGATTATCCTATGAGGAGCGATTGAGTAGACTAGGCCTATATTCCCTAGAGTTTAGAAGAATGAGAGGTAATCTCATTGAAACATACAAAATTCTTAAGGGGCTTGACAGGGTAGATGCTGGAAAGATGTTTCCCCTGGCTGGGGAGTCTAGAACCAGGGGTCACAGTCTCAGAATAAAGGGTTGGCCATTTAGAACTGAGATGAGGAGAAATTTCTTCACTCAGGGTTGTGAATCTTTGGAATTCTCTACCTTAGAGGGCTGTGGATGCTCAGTCATTGAGTATATTCAAGACAGAGATCGACAGATTTTTGGATACTAAAGGAATCAAAGGATATGGGGATAGTGTGGGAAGGTGGAATTGAGGTAGAAGATCAGCCATGATCTAATTGAATGGCAGAGCAGGCTCGAAGGGCTGAATGGCCTACTCCTGCTCCTATTTCTTATGTTCTATGTTCTTTCCACGGCCATGGCGTTTTGCCAAAAGTAGGGCACCCAAACGTCGACACCGTATTATGACTAGCCTAACTAATGATTTGTGTAGGTTTAGGCTAATCTCTGCTTTTGTACGCTGTGCCACTATTTATTTATAAAACCTATGATTCCATATGCTTTCTTTAACTGCTTTATCAACTTCTCCTCCCATTTTTAAAGATTTGTGTACCTCAATCCTGTAAATCTCTATGCTCCTCTACTCCTTTTAAGGTTTTATCAGTTAATGTACATGTTTTCCTTATTCCTTCCTAAATGTATCTTCACATATTTCTTTGCCTATTCTGCTAACCTGCCTTTGTCTTCCTGAAGTATGTTTACAGTCCTCTTCACAGTTAACCATGCTCCCTATTTTTGTCATCTTCAAATGTTGATATTATGCCTCCTATACCCAAGTCCACTTATATAGTGAGAAGAGCAATGGTCCCAACACTGACCTCTGGGGGACATCGCTGTTTACATCCCTCTGGTCTGAAAATCCTTTAACTACTACTCGCATCTCCTGTCTTTTAACCTGTTTCCTATCTATGGTGCCACACGCTCTTTAATACAGTGCATTCATTTTGTCAACATGCCTCCCATGCAACACCTTATCAAGTGTCTTTTGAAAGATATACCCAAAGCATCTACTGCATTTCCTTTATCAATAAACTCTGTTATTTGCTCAAAGAACTCTTAAATTTGACAGGCACCACTTGCCTTTTACCAATCCATGTTGCCTGTCCTTAATTAATTCACGTCTTTCTAGATGATTACTAATTCTATTTTTTTTTTTTAAGGTATTTCTTTCTCTTTACTAATTTTATCCTATATTATGACCTCTTAAAAACTTATCCACCACTGATGTTATGCTGAATGTTCTGTATTTACCTGGTTAATCCCTTTCTCTGTTTTTGAACAGAGGAGTTACATGCCAACCCTTCAGTCATCTGGCACAGCTTCTGTATTCAAGGATATTTGAAAAATTGTGGTCAGAGCTCTGCTAGTTCCTCTCTGACATTTCCTTCAGTATTCTAGGATACATACCATCAGGGCCTACTTAGAATTCTACGTAATTTTCCATACTACTGTACCTCCTTATCTGTGGTTATCCTATTTAATCATTCCACCTCCTCTTGCACTCTTTCATGCACGTTATCATACTCATCTGTGAAAACTGAGCGAAGTTTTCATTAGGATCTGTTATTCCTTCATCCTTCTATTTCATCTTTAATCAGCCCTACCCTTTCCTTAACTATTCTTTTACTTTTTACGTGTTTATAATATTCTTTGCTTTATCTGTATTTTACCTGCCAGACTTTCTTCATGCTTCCTCTTAGCTTTCCTAAACTTTTTTGCTTCCTCTCTATATTTAGCTTGATTTTCTTTTGTATTATAAGCCGTAGGTCTGTTGTTATGCTTGTTTAACTCTCATTTTAATTTCTTTGCTCATCCAAGGAACGCTAGCTTTTGAGAGAATATGTCTAGTCTGTACCGTAATCATCTTATGTTTGAATGTTTCACATTGGTAGTGCACTGTCATATTTGACAGTTTTTCTTTCCAGTTTATGTAATTGAAATTGGCTTTTTTGAAGTCAACTAGCTTTATCTTTGAATATTCCTTCTCCTTTTCAGTTCTTAAATTGAATCTAATTATGTTATTGGCACTGTTTGCTAGATGTACTCCTACCTTTACATTACCTACTTGCCCCACTTCATTTCCTGGAACTAGATCCAGCATTACCTAAAATTATTCTGATCTATAAAGGACACGCTGTAGAAATTCCTCTCCTCCTCTGCCACTTGCATTACTTTTACCCCAATCTAGCTTTGGATAATCTTGTTCTCTAATATTATAAGAAGTTATGTTTTTATTCCTATTCAGGCCCCTATGCTAGAGAGATAGACTTTTTTGTTTGTTTTAATACCTTTTGTATTGGACATTTGTTGACCTTCCATCAATAATAAAGCTGATATCCCTCTTTATTGAAGATTTAATGATTTGGTATTCACCAATGTTTGTGATAAAAATGACAAAACAAAATTTGACTGCTGATCTTTGCCTTAAATTTGAGGGTCTCCTGATGACTTACAGCAGTGGTTAACTGCACTCCTCCAGTGTGGTACTACTGTGTTGTTGGCTGTGTTAGTTGACCTCAGCTATTCATGGAGTAGAGATGTTTCAATCAGTCTCCACTTCCCTGGGCTAGGGAAGGAAAAAACTAGCCAGGGTTAATGTTTCTGATAGTTATCCAGTAACCTCTGCTGAAAAGGGCATGTCTGGACATTAAGTGAAGATTGAACTGGGTTGGCATCGATGCCACTGTGATCATATTGATGCCTAGACTCATAGTATAGGCTGACCCATTAAGAATGGCCATTTGAGCGCAGTGCTAAAGGGCAGCTCAAGCTTGTGGAACCATACCTCAGCATGTTAGTATCTTCCAAAGAAGAGGGGTGTAAATTGGAGAGATGAAAAAAATCCAGTAAAAAGATGGGTCTGCCGTTGTGGGTGTTTTTTTTAAATATTTTTGATTTATGATCATTTACAACATTTAATTGTGAATCTCATCTAACATGAGGCACTTGGGCAAAATAACAAAAATACTTCTATGGTTACATTGCAGCAATTATATTTCAGAACAAAAATTAAGTGTATTGAAGATGATATATTAATATTTTATGATTTTTATTTTGTAATCGTCCCTGTTTTTTCCCTCCATTTTTATTAGATACTTGCCTTCACTATTACTTCAGATAAATGGGAAGCTAAGTGAACTGCAGACTAGCCCGCCATTTCCAATATAGTTGCTTATTTCTTAATTTCTTTAACTACGTCAGAAAATCTTCTTAAGTTGCCAACAATTGAGTTGAGATAATTTATGAAACTCTTTGCATGAGTCTGTACTAGTAGATAGATTTGCATGTAAAATTTTTAACTCTTGTCCTTATTGGAGTGAAGTTTGACACTGAACTTCAGTGCTTCAGTACTGTAATTGAGATTTATTTTTTAATTATACCCATTTCAAACTAAAGTTTATACAACTGCATCTCAATGAGACAGATTCTGTTTTGTGTTTATGCTGAACATATTTTCAAACCTAGAAAACAGTGATTTTCCTTTTTTTAAATGTCATTCTATCACCAACAATCTGACAATAAAGACGTTCAATTAACTTGCAATCCCAGCAAGGCCAACATTTTACTGTTGATTGTGCTAAATAAACAATGTGTTGCTGCCTACTTGCATTTTGAATCAGTTTCCCAGATAGCATACAGTGATCAAAACAATAAACAACAATGACTGGAACTCCAGCTGATCAGGAGAGAGCTGGGATCATCTGTGTTAAGAAATCTAAAAGTTTAAAAAGATTCATAAAGGAAAGTAACATGGCACTGCAGAGGAATAAAAGTACATTGCATTTCATTAATCCAAAAAATGCATTGCGTTTACAATTTCAGAAACCACTAGGCATTGCACTAAACATTAGTTGTCATGAGACACTTTATATAAATCAGACTTGACATGCAATGGTTAACATTAAATATGGACCTGTATGCTTTAATATTCTGTTTACAACCAGGACATATCTGTCTTAACCTTTGCCATTCCTATGTAACCTGGATTTCCTCTGTGTTCATTCGTGTGTGTATTTTGGCTGACACTCTGAACTTGAGCCCATTACTTATAACTCCCTTTTTTTCTCTCCTCTTTACCCCTCTTGGGCCTTTCTCTCCTGTCTCCTCCCCTTCTTGACAACCAGTCATTCCACCTTTCATTTCTCCCCTCGGGTACTTTGTCCCCACAGATCACTAACTCAAACCTTTGCTAATCCTCTACCTACTCTTCAGCCACTGTCCCAGGCTTAAATCCCTCTTGGATAAACCCACAGCTCACCTCTCGACTCTGAATTCCCTGCCCTCCTAGAATCATAGAAAGTTACAGCACGGAAGGAGGCCATTTCGGCCCATCGTGTCCGTGCCGGCCAACAAAGAGCTATCCAGCCTAATCCCACTTCCCAGCTCTTGATCCGTAGCCCTGCAGGTTAGAGCATCCCAAGTGCACATCCAAGTACTTTTTAAATGTGGTTAGGGTTCCTGCCTCTACCACCCTTTCAGGCAGTGAGTTACTTCCTCAAAAAATACAATCAAGTTTGTCAGACACGACCTTCCCTTAACAAATCCGTGCTGACTATCCGCAGAAAAGTGTGAGTTGATACATTTTGGTAGGAAGAATGAAGAGAGACAATACACACTAAATGGTACAGTTTTGAAGAGGATGCAAGAAGAAAGAGACCTGGGGGTGTTTGTGCACAAATTTTTAAAGGTGGCAGGACAGATGAACAAAGCAGTTAATAAAGCATATGGGATCCTGGGTGTTATAAGTAGAGGCATAGTGTACGAAAGCCAGGAAGTTAAGCTAAACCTATATAAAACACTAGTTCGGCCCTAGCTGGAGTATTATGTCCAAGTCTGTGCACCACACTTTAGGAAGGACGTGAAGGCTTTAGAGAGGGCACAGAAGAGATTTACTAGAATGGTTCCAGGGGATGAGTGAATACAGTTATGTGGATAGACTGGAGAACAGAGAAGGCTAAGAGGAGATTTGATAGAGGTGTTTAAAATCATAAAAGGTTTAGATAGAGTAAATTTAAAGAAAAAACTGTTTCCAATAAACTGAAGGGTCGGTAATTGGAGGGCACAGATTTAAGATTATTGGTAATAGAACCAGAGGCGACATGAGAAAGAAAGAAAGACTTGAATTTATATAGTACCTTTCACGACCACCGAATGTCCCAAAGTGCTTTGCAGCCAATTAGGTATTTTGAAGTATAGTCATTGTTGTAATGTAGGAAACGCGGCAGCCAATCTGCGCACAGCAAGCTCCCACAAACAGCAACATAATAATGACCAGATAATCTGCTTTTGTTATGTTGATTGAGGGATGAATATTGGCCAGGACACCAGGGCTATTTCCCCTGCTTTTCTTCGAAATAGTGCCATGGGATCGTTTACGTCTACCTGAGAGAGCAGACGGGGCCTCGGTTTGGCATCTCATCTGAAAGACGGCACCTCCGATAATGCAGCACTCCCTCAGCACTGCACTGAAGTGTCTGCCTAGAATTTTGTGCTCAAGTCTCTGGAGTGGGACTTGAACCCACAACCTACTGACTCAGAGGCGGGCGAGCCACAGCTGACACAAGGCAAAACTTGTTTTACGCAACGAGTGGTTAGGATTTGGAACGCATTGCTTGATAGGGTGGTGGATACAGATTCAATAGTAGCCTTCAAAAGGGAATTGAATAAATACTTGAAGGAGAAAAAATTGCAGCGATATGGGGGAAAGAGCAGCGGAGTGGGACTAACTGGATTGTTCTTCGAAAGAGCCAGCGCAGACTCGATGAGCCAAATGGGCTCCTCCTGTGCTGTACTATTTTATGATTCTAATTCTATGGTGAAACACTGTCATTTTACCTCTACAACCTGTACACTGTCCTTTCACCTCTAGAACCTAGGTTTGAATCCAGCCCAAACTGTTGGAATCTTCTCACTGCTGGTTACAATTGTCCTGTGTGAAATGAGTTTGGGATCATCACAACCCAGTTCCATTTGGGCATGTGGCCACAAGACCGCCTAACTAATTTAGAATTTTATGCCAATTATTTATCTTGGCATAATCTTGATCTCTCGCTGTAGAGGGGAAATTCAGTTTATGGCAAAACAAGAGTTATCAGTGTCTATTGAAAATTCTTCAATAAAGTACAGGAAACTCTCGTTTAAACGGTACCTAAATATCCGGAATTCTCTATCAACCGGCAAAATTCATACTCCGAAAACACCTCAATAACCGGAAATGTTGCCAAGTCCGAGTCTCCCGCGGTGGCCAAGTTAGTCAGTGGGGGTAGTTCTCCAAACTGCCACTACTCGGCTTCTTGGCGTTGTCGGAAGTCCGAACACCTAAATATCAGGAGTCTGACTCTTTGTTTGTTAAAAATAGCCTTGGTAGATAACCCTCTCCGTCATCCGGAATTTTTAATCAACCGGCACCATCCCAGTCCCGTCGGTGCCGGATACCAAAGAGTTTCCTGTACTCTACAATTATATTGCTCATTACAACTAGAATCACACCTTAATGGTGACAGATTTTTCAGTATCTCCAGGTATGCCGCCTGTTATCAGAGCCACTAGTTTTGAACATAGCAGCCTAGAACTTCATCTCGGGTGGTGGTGTAAAACAGGCGGCATCAATCGGCCGCCTGTTATACGTAGTGCCAGATATTCAGTTCCATTGCAGTTAATGGAACTGAATATCAGGCGCTGCCTGTACCATGCAATCAGAGCTAATCTTGTATTCACCCCAGGAGCATAATATGACATTATTGTGATACAATTTACCCCATTGGCGAAGTCTCATTTGGAATATTGTTTGCAGTTTTGGGCATCGCATATTCAAAAGGACATTGATGCGTAGGAAAGGCTTTAAGGTCAATGAGGATGATTGCCTTCATCGTTGGTGCATTGTGGCTGCAGTATTTACTATTTACAGCATACACTGGAACATGTCACCAAGGTTACTTCCCAGTCCCGTGACCTCAACCACCAAGAGTGGCAGGATCATAGCAACACCATCAACCTCAAGTTCCCTCCAAGTCATGCAGCATCCTGACTTGAACATATACCACTGTTCCTTCATTGCTGCTGGGCCAAAATCCTAGAATTCCCTACCTAACACCATCATGGGAGCACCAGCACCACAAGGACTGCAGCATTTTAAGGAGAAGGCCCACTATCACTTTCTCAGGGTAACTAGAGATGGCCAATAAATGTGGCCTTGTCCACATCCTGAGAACAACTTTTTTTTTAAAGTCTCCAATGTTTCTGGCTGCAGATGCAAGTAGGCACCAAAAATATTCAAAGGTAATGCCTAATTGAGCGATTGAAGGTTCAGGAATTAAGCAAACGGCAAATCTGATGCCACTGAATGAGAGGAGGTTTCTTTGGGGTGAAGTTATTGGTAAGATCTTTTGTGGGTTTTTTTTCAAATTTGTTTTTACATTTTTTGGGGGGTATATCGTGGATTGGTTGGGAGTTAGAAAAATATTAACTGATTTTATTGTTTCCTTTCGTGGTTGCAAATTGTTCATTGACGGATTTTTAGTGAATAGAAAATATACAGAGAAACAGTAAATTTGTTTAGATAGTGGAAAAATTGTTTCAATGGCTTTTGATTGGCTTAAATATCTCATTGGTTTTTAGTCAGTCTGTATGCTTTGTGCCTTGTGGGCATGTTGGATACTACATGCCTTGCCCATGTGCTATGGTCATGCTTTTCCTACAGACGCATGCCTGATGTAGAACTTTTAATTATATAGAAAATGTGCTAGCTTTGGGGGCAAAAAAACACTGGCACATTTGGTCAGTGGTGCAGTGGCTTCACATACCAATGAGTTGTGTCACAAAGCAGAATGACAGGTTATACCTTGTAATTCTTCAAGAACTGGGTTTATAAGTACTATTGTGTGATGTGATAGCACTGATCTTTGGAATGATATTCAACTGATGTAAAAAAAAAACTCAACCCATTTTCCTCCCCTGTACTTTCCACTTGTAAGTCTTCATGTTCTGTGTTACCCTTCATACCCTAGTATCTGGCACTCAGAATCCAAAATGTTTGGTTGGTTTATAGCAGCTGATCTGAGATGTTTTAAATATTTTGAGGAAAATAGGGATGTTGGGCTTTTCTTTTCTTAGAAATTGGAATGTGCAGAAGTAAGTTTATGTCATCCTGTTACTTCACCTGGTCAGCAATGCTTGCATTTCTTCTGAAATTCACTTGTACAGTAATCTCCATCTGTGCATGCCTTCACGTATACAGTGGTACTGTTGAGCTTTGGAGGCAATCAGAGTACACAGTATTGTGGTCCGTTTCCCTTGGCTGCACACATTTAACTTTGTTTACTGGTGCAAATGTGATGTCATAACTTTCATTGGCACTGCCACTATGACAGCTGCAGCTGTTACACTGGAGCCAGCAAAGCATGGGTGGTTTCCTGTCTTAGGAAGTGAAAAAGCCAAATCGGAGTGTAATTTGTCTGGCTCAGTATTTTGGATTTTACTCTAAATTCACATTTCTATCAGGCATATTTGGAGTGAAAATGTAAATATAGCAAAGCATCAAACTGATCTTAAATTGGTTCTTTTGTTCTTAAGACAAAGACCAGCTGCAGAGGCAAAATCTACAAACTAAGTACCAAAAGGGATTCATCTCTGCCAGGTCAGAATCTTGGTCTAGCTCTGGTAGCAGTGGAAGATTAACTTCTACAGAACCCATCCAGGTATGTTTACTGATGACGAATGTGAATTAATTCTGCAGAGTAATGAAACACTGTTTAGAGGTCAGTAGACATCATAATACCATTCCTGCTTTTTCTTTGTTTTTTTTTCAACACTGACCCTCCTTGAGTTTGCCCAAATCTGTTTGCATAATAATTCAGAAGTTGAAAGTTGGAAGATAGGTCGTCGTCGTACGTGTCTTCACACTGTTCCCTTTGGGGAACTGTATGAAGTGGTGGAAGGATTTCTGGCCGCGATTAACACTCCTTCCGTGACCGTAACCATCTTCGTACCAGCCATTAGGGTGGTTAGTCCTATGGCGGGAGGGTTTTACAGGCTCCCACAACCCATACGAGGGGGGAGGCCACCCACACCCACCCACGGACGCAAATATCCCGCTGGATGTCAACCCAGAATTTAGAGCCGGAGCTCCGACTCCACTTGCCGGGACTGTCTGGAGTGGGGTTGAAAACCCTATGCCTTCTGGCTCAGCGGCGGGGATGCTACCGCTATGCCAAAGGCCCACTCCTGGAAGATAGGTAGATTTAGTAGAACAAAAAACAAAACGTGGAAAGGATCCTGAGCAGTTTTGCCCCAATTAATAATAGCTTTGCTGTAGTGCTGTTGTCCAACAGCCTCATCCCACCCTACCTCTTCAACCTCCTCCAGTTCTGCAGTCCAGCCTGTGCCCTTTGGTCAGTAACTCCAGCTTCCTGTGCTGTCCCACTCTTCCACTCCCCCACTAGTGGTATAGCATTCAGCTCCACTTTCTGGAACTCCCTTGCTAAATCCCTTTGGCTTGCTACATCTCTCCCTGACTTTAAAGCATATCTTTCAACCTCACTTTTGAACAACAACAACCTTTATAGTACTTGTAACATATAGAAACATCCCAAAGTGCTTCACAAGTAGGTGTAAGCAAAACAAAGACCGAGACAGGGAGGCAGAGATGAATGAAAACTTGGTTAAACAGCTGGGTTTAGAGAATGTTTTTAAAGGTGAATGAAGAAGTACTAAATGGAGAGGTTTAGGGAGGGTGCTCCAGAGAATAGGACTAAGGCAACCATTGTCTCTGCCATGTGGTGGGGTGGGGGAAGGTGCACTTAAGGCCAGGATCTTTTGGGAGCAGATAGAGGGCTAGAGGAAATTGCAGAGATAGGGTAGAGCAAGGCCATTGAGGTATTTGTAGATAAGGATTTTAAATTGAATGCATTGGGGGTGGAGAGCCATTGTTGATAACCAAGGTTGGGTTGATGGGCAAGCGGGACTTAGTGTGTGGCAGGATAAGCACAGCAGACATTTGGTACCATTTTCTGCATTTAAGGTGCTATATAAATGTAAGTTGTTATCGTTGGATAAGGTTCGGAGGCCAGCAAGAAGACCATTGGAGTAGTTAAGTCTAAAGGTGATAAACCTGCACAAGAGGTTCAGCGGCAGAGGGGCTGAGATTGGCAATATTGTATGGGTGAAGTAATTGGTCTTGGTGAGGGATGGGATATGGAGTTTAAAACTCATCTCAGAAGTGAACAGGACACCAAGATTGTGATTGCCTCATTCAACCTGAGAGAATGGCTGGACAAGGGGATGGAGTTAGTAGCAAGTTAGTGCAGGTTGTGGTGGGGGCCAAAGACGAAGGCTTCAGTCTTCCTCGTATTGAACTGGAGGAAGTTTGACTCATCCAGGTCTTGATGTTAGATATACAATCTGATAGCATGGAGGCAATTACGAGGTTAAGTAAAGTGGAGCAGAATTGGGTATCATCAACGTACAGGGTAAAGCTGATCCTGTCTTCATAACCCAGTACTCTCAGGCCAGGGATCATTCTTGCTGCCCTTCTCTGCACATTCTCCAGAGCAAAAATACCATTCCTGAAGTTGGGGGGCGGGCAGGTGGAAGTGAGGGGAAGACAAAAAATGGACACAGTACTCCAAATGAAGTCTTAGAAAAGCCTTTTATTGTGGTCCTAATGTTTTAATGAATGGCCCAGGCAATACACATAGGACCCTGTTTTCCTTGGCTGTAGCTTCCTGGCATTGCATATGAACTATAAGGGAGGGGTGAGTGATGTTCCCATATCCCTTTATCTGACTTCCCTTCAACCACCTATCTAACCAATTATTAAATGTTGACACAAAAGCAAAATACTGCGGATGCTGGAAATCTGAAATAAAAACAGAAAATGCTGGAAATACTCAGCAGGTCAGGCAGCATCTGTGGAGAGAGAAACAGAGTTAACGTTTCAGGTCGATGACCTTTTGTCAGAAGTGGAAAAAATTAGAGATGTAACAGATTTTAAGCAAGTTCAGGGGCAGGGGGAGGGGGAAGAACAAAGGGAAGGTTTGTGATGGGGTGGAAGGCAGGAAAGATTAAATGACAAAGGGTATGATTGCCATCTCCTTTTGCTTTGTACAATGAGACAAGTAAAGAAACAAAAGATGGGTTTAGAAGAGGTGTAAATGGGAATGGCAGAATCATCAACAGCTGCCATCTGGAAAAACTAGGGGCAGAGGTTGTGGTCTGAAATTGTTGAACTCGACGTTGAGTCCAGAAGGCTGTAAAGTGCCTAATTGAAAGATGAGGTGCTGTTCCTCAAGCTTACATTGAGCTTCGTTGGAACAGTGAAGGAGGCCGAAGACCGAGTGGTCAGAGTGGGACTGGAGCGGAGAATTAAAGTGACAGGCAACCGGAAGCTCGGGGTTACACTATATTAAACGTTGACATAGTCTGCTTCAGTCACTAACTCTAGTAGTGCATTCCACAGCCCCTCAAGCTTTTGTGTAAAAAAGGTTTCTCCTGAATTGTCCTAAATCTCTTAGATTTAATCCCTTCATTCTAGACCCCACAGACACAGTCTGCTTCTATCTCCATTATCCCACCCCTTCAAAATTTTAAATATCTCAATGAAATCATGTCATAATCTCCTTTTCACTAATGAAAACAGACCCATTTTTTCATGTCTTTCTTTGTATTTTGTCATACCAGGCAGCATCCTAGTGAATCTGTGTTGTACCCTCTCTATTGTCTCAACATCCTTCCTAGACGTTGGAGCCCAAAACCGCATGCAGTATTCTAGCTGTGGTCTTATTAAGATTTTATATAGATTTGGCATTACATTGCGACAGCTCGGTATTCCCTTAGCTTTTTTTTAATGACCTTATCCAGATGATGTGCTACTCTTACTATCTTGTGAATCTAAACCCCAAATCTCTCTGCTCTTCCACATCACCCAGCCTTCCCTCATTAATAGTATAATTATTACTTTTATTACCAAAATATACCATCTCTCATTTACTGACATTGTATTCCATCTGCTTCTTTTTTGCCCATCCACCATCTTATCAATATCCACTTGTAGCTTCCTTTGGTCCTCAGAATTATTTACTGTGTCTCCTATTTCGTATTGTTTGAAAATTTGGACACCACTCCCTCTAGCTCTATATCCCAGAACAGAAACCTGTGGAACACCGCTAGCCACTTTCAACCACTCTGAGAAACGACCCTTAACTCAGACTTTTTATTTCTTCCCTTGTAGCATAGTGGTAATGTCACTGGGCTAGTAATCCAGAGGCTTGAACTAATGATCCAGAGAAGTGAATTCAAATCCCACCATGCCAGCTGGGGAATTTAAATTCAGTTAAATAAATCTGGAATAAAAAGTGAGTATCAGTAATGGTAACCATGAAACTATCGGATTGTTGTAAAAACCCATCTGGTTCACTTTAGGGAATGAAATCTGCCGTCCTTACCTGGTCTGGCCTATATGTGACTCCAGACCCACAGCAATGTGGTTGACTCTGAAATGGCCTAGCAAGCCAGTTGTAACAAACCGCTACGAAACACAATAATGAGAATGAAACCGGATGGACCACCCTGCATCGACCTCGGCACCGACTATGGACACGGGAACGACACACCCAGCCCAGTCGACCCTGCAAAGTCCTCCTCGCCAACATCTAGGGACTTGTGCCAAGCCTGACATACTCACAGTATCATACCTTTCAGCCAATGTCCCAAACTCCTCCATCACCATCCCTGGATATGTCCTGTCCCACCAGGGGTGGCGGCACAATTGGGAAGCAGTGGCCCTGGGAGTCCTCAACATTGACTCCGGACCACATGAAGTCTCATGGCTTCAGGTCATGCATGGGCAAGGGAACCTGCTGATTACCACCTACCGCCCTCCCTCAGCTGATGAATCAGTACTCCTCCATGTTGGGACACCACTTGGAAGAAGCACTGAGAGTAGCAAGGGCACAGAATATACTCTGGGTATTGGACTTCAATGTCCATCACCAAGAGTGGCTCGATAGCACCACTACTGACCAAGTCCTGAAGGAGATAGCTGCCAGTCTGGGCCTGCGACAGGTGGTGAGAGAACCAACACGAGGGAAAAATTTACTTGACCTCGTCCTCACCAATCTACCTGTCGCAGATGCATCTGTCCATGACAGTATTGGTAGCAGTGACCACCGCACAGTGATTGTGGAGATGAAGCCCCGTCTTCACACTGAGGACACCCTCCATCTTGTTGTGTGGCATTACCAGCATGCTAAATCGGATAGGTTCAGAACAGATCTAGTAGCTTAAAACTGGGTATCTGTGAGGCGCTGTGGGCCATCAGCAGCAGCAGAATTGTATTCCACCACAATCTGTAACCTCATGGCCTGGCATATCCCTCTCTACCATTAGCATCAAGCCAGGGGACTAACCCTGGACATTCAACGGCATTACCATCACCGAATCCTCACCATCAACATCCTGGGGGTCACCATTGACCAGAAATGTAACTGGACCAGCCACATAAATACTGTGGCAACAAGAGCAGGTCAGAGGCTAGGTATTCTGCGGCGAGTGTCTCACCTCCTGACTCCCCAGAGCCTTTCCACCATCTACAAGGCACAAGTAAGGAGTGTGATGGAATACTCTCCACTTACCTGGATGAGTGCAGCTCCAACAACACTCGAGAAGCTCGACACCATCCAGGACAAAGCAGCTTGCTTGATTGGCACCCCATCCACCACTGGCATACCGTGGCTGCAGTGTGTCCCATCTACAAAATGCACTGCAGCAACTCGCCAAGGCTTCTTCGGCAGCATCTCCCAATCCTGCGATCTCTTCCACCTAAAAGGACAAGGACAAGGGCAGCAGGCGCATGGGAACACCACCACCTCCCAAGTCACATACCATCCTGACTTAGAAGTATATCACCTAACCTTCATCGTCGCTGAGTCAAAATCCTGGAACTCCCTCCCTAACAGCGCTGTGGGAGTACCTTCATCACACGGACTGCAGCGGTTCAAGAAGGCGGCTCACCACCACCTTCACAAAGGCAATTAGGGATGGTCAATAAATGCTGGCCTTGCCAGCGACGCCCACATCCCATAAACGAATAAAAAAAAAACTAATTCCATTCCCCTTAATATTCTCCAATGGTTTCCTTTGTGGTACCTTGTCGAAGGCTGTCTGAATGTCCATGTAGCCACATCCAAAGCATATCTGTCACTTCCTCAAAGAACTCCGCTTTGTCAAGCACGATCTTCCTTTCTGATTTGGCTTCTAATTATTTTCTTTTAATCAAGGTATTTAGTAATGTCCTCATTAATTAAAGAATCCAAAATTTTTCCTACACCAATGTTAAACTGACGAGGCTTGTAATTACTTAGGTTAGATCTGTCTTCCATTTTGAAAATTGGTATTGCATTGGCCAGTCTCTAGTCTTCTGGTACTCACCCACTCTCAATAGAACAGGGTCTCCACTACTTCATCCCGCACTTCCCTCACGATCCTTGGATATATCCCATCAGGTTCCAGCACTTAGTCCTCCTTTAGCCTAATTAACTTCTGTAATAATTTCCTGTTCTTTATTATAATATTTCTCACCCCGCAAGATGAAGGTTGGCAACCTCCATTGTCCTGTAATAGCCTCCCAAAAAATACCGTGGGTGCATACGCTGCAACACTATTTAATCCCTGTCCTTCATTTGTAAAGTATTCAGACCTGCAAATTCCCCTGTTCTACATCTGACATCCTTCCCCACTACTGTCCCGGGCCATTGTCTCCATTACTGGCAGATCTCAATGCCACCCGTCCGCCCTCATTCTACAAGACTTAGAATCGTAGAATGGTTACTGCATAGAAGGCCATTTGGCCTGCTGAGCCCATGCCAGCTCTCTGGAAGAGCATTTCAGCTAGTCCCACTCCCCCGTCCTTTCCCCGTAGCCTGCAATTTTTTTTCCTTCAGGTACTTAACTAATTCCTTTTTAAAAGCCACAACTTAATCTGCCTCCTCAACCCTTTCGGGCAGTGCATTCCAGATCATAACCACTCACTGCATAAAAAAGTTTTTCCTCAGGTCGCCTTTGGTTTTTCTGCAATCACCTTAAATCTGTGTCCTCTGGTTCTCGACCCTTCCAACAATGAGAACAGTTTCTCTCTATCTACTCTGTCTGGACCCCTCATGATTTTGAACACCTCGATCAAATCTCCTCTCAACCTTCTCTGCTCTGGAGGAACAACTCCAGCTTCTCCAGTCTATCCAAGTAACTGAAGTCCCTCATCCCTGGAACCATTCTTGTAAATCTTTTCTGCATCCTCTCTAAGACCTTCACATCCTTCCTTAAGTGCGGTGCCCAGAATTGGACACAATACTCCAGTTGAGGCCGAACCAGTTTTTTATTAAGGTTCATCGTAACTTCCTTGCTTTTGTACTCTCTGCCTCTATTTATAAAGCCCAGGATCCCATATTGCGCCTCCTCGTTCTTCACTCCAAAATGTATCAATTTTCACTTTTGTGTTAAATTTCATCTGCCACGTGTCCGCCCATTCCACCAGCCTGTCTATAACTATCCCCCTCACTGTTCACTATACTTCCAAGTTTTGTGTCATCTGCAAATTTTGAAATTGTGCCCTGTACACCCACGTCCAAGTCATTAATATATAACAAGAAAAGCAGTGGTCCTAGTACCGACCCCTGGGGAACATCTTCCTCCAGTCCAAAAAACAGCTGTTCACCACTACTCTGTTTCCTGTCACTTAGCCAATTTCGTATCTATGCTGCCGCTGTTCCTTTTATTCCCTTTTATTCAACTTTGTTGGCAAGCCTATTATGTGGCACTTTATCAAACGCCTTTTGGACGTCCATATACACCACATCAACCGCATTGCCCTCATCAACCCTCTCTGTTACCTCATCAAAAAATTCAATCAAGTTAGTTAAACACGATTTGCCTTTAACAAATCCGTGCTAGTTTTCCTTAATTAATCCACATTTGTCCAAGTGACCGTTAATTTTGTCCCGGATTATCGTTACTAAAAGCTTCCCCGCCACCAAGGTTAAACTGACTGGCCTGTAGTTTTTGGGTTTATCCTTACACGCTTTCTTGAACAAGGGTGTAACATTTGCAATTCTCCAGTCCTCTGGCACCACCCCTGTATCTAAGGAGGATTGGAAGATTATGGGAAGTGCCTCTGCAATTTCCACCTTTACTTCCCTCAGCATCCTAGGATGCATCCCATCCGGTCCTGGTGACTTATCTGCTTTAAGTACAGCCAGCCTTTCTAGTACCTCCTCTTTATCAATTTTTATCCCATCCAGTATCTCAACAACCTCCTCTTTCACTATGACTTTGGCAGCATCTTCTTCCTTGCTAAAGATAGATGCAAAGTACTCATTTAGTACCTCAGCCATGCCCTCTGCCTCCATGCGTAGGTGTCCTTTTTGGTCCCTAATTGGCCCCACCCCTCTTACTACCCGTTTACTATTTTTATATGCCTATAGAGGACTTTTGGATTCCCTTTTATGTTAGCTGCCAGTCTATTCTCATACTCTCTCTTTGCCCCTCTTATTTCCTTTTCCACTTCCCCTCTGAACTTTCTATATTCAGCCTGGTTCTCACTTGTATTCTCAACTGATATCTGTCATACGCCCCCCTTTACTGCTTCATCTTACTCTCTCTCTTTCGTCATCTAGGGAGCACTGGCTTTGGTTGCCCGACCTTTCCCCCTCATGGGAATGTACCTTCTCCTCTTTAAAGGCAGTTCAATTACAGTTTTCCCTGCCAATCTTTGATTCCAATTTACCCGGGCCAGATCCGTTCTCAACCCACTGAAATTGGCCCTCCTCTAATTAAGTATTTTTACTCTAGATTGCTCCTTGTCCTTTTCCGTAGCTAATCTAAACCTTATACTATGATCACTGTTCCCTAAATGTTCCCCTACTGACACTTGATCCACCACATTCCCCAGAACTAGATCCAGCAATGCCTCCTTCCTCATTGGGCCGGAAACATTCTGATCAAGAAAGTTCTCCTGCACACATTTCCAAAATTCTTCCCCCTCTCTGTCCTTTACACTATTACTATCCCAGTCTATATTAGGATAATTGAAGTCCCCCATTATCACTCCTCTACAGTTCTTGCACCTCTCTGCAATTTCCCTGCAAATTTGCTCCTCTATATCCTTCCTACTAGTTGGTGGCCTATAGAATATACCTAGTAGTGTAATGGCACCTCTATTGTTTCTTAACTCTAATCAAATAGCTTCTGTCCTTCACCCCTCCAGGACATCCTCTCTTTCCAGCACTGTAATATTCTCCTTAATCAATAATGCCACCCCACCTCCTTTCTTTCCTTCTCTATCTTTCCTGAACACCTTATATCCAGGAATATTTAGTACCCAATCCTGCCCTTTGGAGCCAGGTCTCCGTTATCGCCACAACATCATATTCCCATGTGGCTATTTGCGCCCGCAGCTCACCAAACTTATTTACCACAAACACACATGCACTGTAAACCTATCTTAGACCTTCTGTTCTCTCTTAGTCTGACCCCACCTCATACTGTACTATTTCTTACTCTAGTGCTATCTATCTCTCCCAATCCTTTGTGTACCTTGTTTCTCCTTTCTAATGCTACATCCTGGTGCCCATCCCCCTGCCAAATTAGTTTAAACCCTCCCAACATCACAAGCAAACCCCCCCACGAGGATATTGGTCTTGGCTCTGTTGAGGTGCAACCCGTCCGGCCTGTACAGGTTCCACCTCCCCCAGAACCGGTCCCAATATCCCAGGAATCTAAAGCCCTCACTCCTGCACCATCTCTCCAGCCACGCATTCATCTGCTCTATCCTCCGGTTTCTATACTCACTAGCTTGTGGCACCGGGAGCAGTCCAGAGATTACTACCTTTGAGATCCTGCTTATTAATCTCTTTCCTAGCTCCCTAAAATCTGCTTGCAGGACCTCATCCCCATTTCTACCTATGTCATTGATACTGATATGGACCATGACCTCTGGCTGTTCTCCCTCCCCCCTCAGAACGTCCTGCAGCCACACAGTGACATCCTTGACCCTGGCACCAGGGTGGCAACATACCATCCTGGAATCACGTCTGCGGCCGCAGAAACTCCTGTCTGTTCCCCATACTGTTGAATCCCCTATCACTATTGCTTTCCTGATCTTCCTCCTCCCCTCTGCTGTACAGCTGAGCCACCCGTGGTACTGTGGACTTGGCTCTGGCTGTACTCCCCCATCCACCCCCCCCCACCCCCCAGCCCTCCCCACAACCCTCCAAGATATCTGCGCTCCTCTAATTCTGCCCCCTCGAGTATCCCTGATTATAATCGCTCAACCTTTGGTGGTCGTGCCTTCTGTTGCCTAGGCCCTAAGCTCTGGAATTCCCTGCCTAAACCTCTCTGCTTAGCTACCTCTCTTTCCTCCTTTAAGACGCTCCTTAAAACCTACCTCTTTGACCAAGCTTTTGGTCACCTGCCCTAATTTATCCTTATGTGGCTCAGTGTCAATTTTTCTGTCTTAAAATACTCCTGTGAGCGCCATGGGACATTTTACTACGTTAAAGGCGCTATATAAATACAAGTTGTTGTTATTGTTGTAAAGGAATCATTGTCCTTACCGCTATTTAGAACTGAATACTGGTTAGAGAGTGAGATGCACTCAAGGGACTCCTGCACTAGCTGCCTGGTCTTCCTTGTCTGTCTGGCGGTCACCCATTCCCTCTCTGCCTGCACACTCTTAAACTGCAGGGTGACTACCTCCTGAAATGTGCTATCCACATAGCTCTCAGCCTCACAGATGCACCGCAGTGACTCCAGCTGCTGCTCAAGCTCCGAAAGCCGTAGCTCAAGCTCCTCCAGCTGATGACACTTCCTGCGCATGTGGTTGTCCAGGACACGGGAAGCATCCTGGAGTTCTCGCATGGCACAAGATGTGCATTCAACTGGACTGAGGTGCCCTGCCATACCTCTATTTAATGGACTATTAATTAACTTAACAGAAATAAACTCAAGATGAAAGAAACCAATCGCCAGCTACTCACCAATCAGCTCCTTGTGCTGACGCCACTTTAGTTTTTTTTTTGCCTCCCTCCCTGACGCTCACGTTCCTTCCAAGCTCTTGAGCCTACCTTTAGCTCCGGCCAATCCTCTCACTCTCCCGCAGATCCGCTCTCCGGCCTATTAACTTACAGTAACTTAGACTTGGGAATACTGCCACGGTTCTGCCATACCCCAGGTGTCTACCTATTTCTACCAGTCTTCAAGTTCTCACTCCCCAGTGCTCTGAGTCCCAGGTTATCCCTCCTAGTGCTTCCAGACCCTGACACCCCTCCTAATCCATCCAGATCCCTCAGTGCTACTAGATTGTGGGGTCACTGACGCATCCTAGGATCCTTTTCAGTTTTCTGTATCCCACCACCCTCTCATTGCTGACACTTCATAGGATCCAATGCTGCCAGCCTCCAGGATCCTCCCAAACGACTACCAAATTCTGCACCTTCCACCACTGCTGTAAATCTCTGGGACCCCCCTACTACTATCAGACACCAGGAAGCACCCACTAAACCAAAGCCCACATTCTACCCCACTGGTGCTAACAAACCCCAGCTTCCTCCTCCCAGTACTTCCAGGGTGCAGGGCCCCTCTCCACAAACCAAACCTGACACTTCATCCATACTCACACAAACAAGAAACCCCCGCCTCAAGTTCTGGCACCTTTATTTCCACTACTATATGATCTAAGAATCCTCCAGTAAACCAACCCCCAATTTCCACCTCTGTAGTACTGCCATGCTCCAGAAACCTTTCCAATGCTACCAAAGCCCAGAACCCTTATGAGTGCTGCTAAACCTCATAACTCCTTCTTCCCCACTACCCCTAAACCACACATATCTATCTCCAACCCAATACATGTTGTCCTTCATCTTCGTGTGTATCCTGAGCTTTAAAAAAGGTAAGTCATAGAATCATACAATGGTTACAGCACAGAAGGGGGCCATTTGGCCCGTCGAGCCCATGCCAGCTCTCTGCAAGAGCACTTCAGCTAGTCCCACTCCCCTGCCCTTTCCCCGTAGCCCTGCAAATTTTTTTCCTTCAGGTACTTATCCAATTCCCTTTTGAAAGCTGTGATTGAATCTGCCTCCACCACCCTTTCAGGCAGTGCATTCCAGATCATAACCACTTGCTGCATAAAAAAGTTGTTCCTCATGTCACCTTTGGTTCTTCTGCCAATCACTTTAAATCTGTGTCCTCTGGTTATCGAACCTTCCGCCAATGGGAACAGTATCTACTCTATCTAGACCCCTCATGATTTTCAACACCTCTATCAAATCTCCTCTCAACCTTCTCTGCTCTAAGGAGAACAACCCCAGCTTCTCCAGTCTATCCACGTAACTGAAGTCCCACATCCCTGGAACCATTCTTGCAAATCTTTTCTGCAACCTCCACATCCTTCACATCCTTCCTAAAGTGCAGTGCCCAGAATTGGACACAATTCTCCAGTTGAAGCCGGACCAGTGTTTTATAAAGGTTGTTCATAACTTCCTTGCTTTTGTACTCTATGCCTCTATTTATGAAGCCCAGGATCCCGTATGCTTTTTTAAATGCTTTCTCAACCTGCCCTTGCCACCTTCAATGATTTGTGCACCTATACCCCCAGGTTTCTGTGTTACTGCACCCTCTTCAGAATTGTAGCCTTTAGTTTATATTGCCTTTCTTCATTCTTCCTACCAAAATGTATCATTTGCAACATGAAAATTAAATATGTAAGTAAATGAACATACAATAGTAATCAGCGCCACTCATTCGCAATTTTCACAGAAAATAGGAGAGTTTTGAAATTCAATCCCCACAACCCCAGTAAAATCCAAGAATATCATGCAATACAATTCCTTTAGGGAAGGAAATCTGCCATGCTCGCCTGGTCTGGCCTATATGTGACTCCAGACCCACATGGTTAACTCTTAACTGCCGTCTGAAATGGCCTAGCAAGCCACTCAGTTGTAAAAAAAAACGCAACAAAAAAGAATAATAAAACCAGATGGACCACCCGGCATCGACTTCGGCACCGGCTACGGACACGACAACACCACACCCAGCCTAGTCGACCCTGCAAAGTCCTCCTCACTAACATCTGGGGACTTGTGCCAAAATTAGGAGAGCTGTCCCACAGACCAGTCAAGCAACAGCCTGACACAGTCATACTCACAGAACTATACCTCCATCACCATCCCTGGGTATGTCCTGTCCCACGGGCAGGACAGACCCACCAGGGGTGGCGGCACAGTGGTATACAGTCGGGAAGGAGTGGCTCTGGGAGTCCTCAACATTGACTCCAGACCCCACGGAGTCTCATGGCTTCAGGTCAAGCATAGGCAAGGAAACCTCCTGCTGATTACCACCTACCGCCCTCCCTCAGCTGATGAATTAGTACTCCTCCATGTTGAACACCACTTGGAAGAAGCACTGAGTAGCAAGGGCACAGATTGTACTCTGGGTTGGGGACTTCAATGTCCATCACCAAGAGTGGCTCGATAGCACCACTATTGACCAAGCTGGCCAAGTCCTGAAGGACATAGCTGCCAGACTGAGTGGTGAGAGAACCAACACAAGGTGAAAACCTACTTGGCCTTGTCCTCACCAATCTACCTGTCGCAGATGCATTTGTCCATGACCGCATTGGTAACAGTGACCACCGCACAGTCATTGTGGAGACAGAGTCCCGTCTTCACACTGAAGACACCCTCCATTGTGTTGTGTGGCACTACCACTGTGCTATAGTGGAGAGATTCAGAACAGATCTATCAGCTCAAAACTGGGCATCCATGAGGCACTGTGAGCCATCAGCAGCAGCAGAATTGTATTCCACCACAATCTGTAACCTCATGGCCCGGCATATCCCTCACTCTACCAGTACCATCAAGCCAGGCGACCAACCCTGGTTCAATAAGGAGTGTAGAAGAGCATGCCAGGAGCAGTACCAGGTGTACCTAAAAATGAGGTGCCAACCTGGGGAAGCTGCAACACAGGACTACATGCATGCTAAAAAGCAGAAGCAGCATGTTATAGACAGAGCTAAGCGATCCCACAATCAACGGATCAGATCAAAGCTCTGCAGTCCTGCCACATCCAGTCGTGAATGGTGGTGGACCATTAAACAACTAACAGGAGGAGGGGCTCCATGAATATCCCGATCCTCAATGATGGTGGAGCCCAGCACGTGAGTGCAAAAGCCAAAGCTGAAGCGTTTGCAACCATCTTCAGCCAGACATGCTGAGTGGATGATCCATATCAGCCTGCTCTTGAGGTCCCCATCGCCACAGAAGCCAGTCTTTGGCCAATTCGATTCACTCCACATGATATCAAGTAATGGCTGAGCACACGGGATACAGTAAAGGCTGGGGGCCCCGACAACATCCCGACTGTCGTGCTGAAGACTTGTGCTCCAGAACTAGCCGCGCCTCTAGCCAAGGCTATTCCAGTACAGCTATAACACTGGCATCTATCCGACAATGTGGAAAACTGCCTAGGTACATCCTGTCCACAAAAAGTAGGACAAATCAAATCCGGCCAATTACTGACCCATCAGTCCACTCTCAATCATCAGCAAAGTGATGGAAGGTGTCGTCGACAGTGCTATCAAGCGGCACTTACTCACCAATAACCTGCTCACTGATGCCCAGTTTGGGTTCCGCCAAGACCACTTGGCTTCCGACCTCATTACAACCTTGGACCAAACATGAACAAAGGAGCTGAATTCCAGAGGTGAGGTGAGAGTGACTGCCCTTGACATCAAGGCAGCATTTGACCGAGTGTGGCATCAAGGAACCCTAGTAACAGCCCCAGGATATCGCTGCAGGAGTTCCTGAGGGCAGTGTCCTAGGTCCAACCATCTTCAGCTGCTTCATCAATGACCTTCCCGCCATCATAAGGCCAGAAGTGGGGATGACTGCACAGTGTTCATTGCTATTCACAACTCCTCAGATAATGAAGCAGTCCATGCCTGCATGCAGCAAGACCTGGACAACTTTCAGGCTTGGTCTGATAAGTGGCAGGTAACATTCGCGCCACACATGTGCCAGGCAATGACTATCTCCAACAAGTGAGCATCTAACCACTGCCCCTTGGCATTCAATGGTATTACCATTGCCGAATCTCCTACCACCAATATCCTGGGGGTCACCATTGACCAAAATCTTAACTGGACTAGCCACATAAATACTGTGGCAACAAGAGCAGTTCAGAGGCTGGGTATTCTGCGGCTAGCGTCTCACCTCTTGACTTCCCAAAGCCTTTCCACCATCTACAAGGCACAAGTCAGGAGTGTGATGGAATATTCTCCACTTGCCTGGATGAGTACAGCTCCAACAACACTCAAGAAGCTCGACACCATCCAAGACAAAGCAGCCCGCTTGATTGGCACCCCATCCACCACCTTAAACATTCACTCCCTCCACCACCAGCGTACCGTGGCTGCAGTGTGTACCATCTATAAAATGCACTGCAAAAACTCACCAAAGCTTCTTTGGCAGCACCTCCCAAACCCACGACCTCTACCACCTAGAAAGACAAGGGCAGCAGGCGCATGGGAACACCACCACCTCTAAGTTCCCCTCCAAGTCACACACCATCCTGACTTGGAAGTATATCGCTGATCCTTCATTGTCGCTGGGTCAAAATCCTGGAACTCTCTCCGTAACAGCACTGTGGGAGTACCTTCACCACATGGACTGCAGCGGTTCAAGAAGACGGCTCACCACCACCTTCTCAAGGGCAACTAGGGATGGGCAATAAATGCTGGCCTTGCCAGCAACGCCCACATCTCATGAATTAATTAAAAATAATACAATTTAACTTCCGTTATTGTAAATCATACATTGTGTGTTACATGGTATAATATGCCTATTGTTATAAAATAATGATGTAACAAAACTGAAACATTTTTATCTAACTTCAGCTTGGTAGTAATTCTTTTAGTTCAACAACAACAAAAAACAAAAACAACTTGCATTTATATAGTGACTTTACCATGGAAAAACATCCTAAGGTGCTTCACAGAGGCATAAGGAATAAAATGAATGCCAACCATAAATATCAGAGGTAGATTTTAAGGAGGATCTTAAAGGAAGAAAGAAGAAGTGGAATGGATTAGGGAAGGAATTCCAGAGCATAGGGCCTAGGCAGTTTAAGGGTTGGATGCCATAGGTGGGATGAAGGGAGGTTGAACAAAGGACCAGAGTTGGAGGAACAGAGACTTTGATTGGGGGTGCTGTGCTGGAGAAGCTTTCACAGATCGGGAGAGGCAAGGCCATAAAGGGATTTGAACACAAGGTAGAGAATTTAAAATTGTAGGTGTTGGAGGAACTGGAACCCAATATAGGTCAGTGAGCAAAGGTGTGATGGGCGAGTTGGAGTTGGTGCGCGATAGTATACTGACAGCAGAGCTTTTGGATTTTAAGTTGTATTATTTTTAATTAATTCATGAGATGTGGGCGTCGCTGGCAAGGCCAGCATTTATTGCCCATCCCTAGTTGCCCTTGAGAAGGTGGTGGTGATCCGTCTTCTTGAACCGCTGCAGTCCATGTGGTGAAGGTACTCCCACAGTGCTGTTACGGAGGGAGTTCCAGGATTTTGGTGGCAAAAACAGGAAGGCAAATTATTATCTGAATGGCAATAGATTGGGAGAAGGGGAAGTGCAACGAGACCTGGGTGTCCTTGTGCACCAGTCGCTGAAGGTAAGCATGCAGGTGCAGCAGGCGGTTAAGAAGGCAAATGGTATGTGGGCCTTCATAGCGAGAGGGTTCAAGTACAGGAACAAGGATGTCTTGCTGCAGTTGTACAGGGCCTTGGTGAGACCACACCTTGAGTATTGTGTGCACTTTTGGTCGCCTTATCTGAGGAAGGATGTTCTTGCCATGGAGGGAATGCAGCGAAGATTCACCAGACTGATACCTGGGATGACAGGAACGACGTATGAGGAGAGATTGGGTCGATTGGGCTTATACTCGCTGGAGTTTAGAAGAATGAGAGGGGATCTCATTGAAACTTATAAAATTCTAACAGGACTAGACAGACTAGATGCTGGAAGGATGTTCCTGATGGCGGGGGAGTCCAGAACCAGGGGTCACAGTCTAAGGATAAGGGGTAAGCCATTTAGGACAGAGATGAGGAGGAATTTCTTCACCCAGAGAGTGGTGAACCTATGGAATTCTCTACCACAGAAGGCAGTTGAGGCCAATTCATTAAATATATTCAAGAAGGAGTTAGATATATTTCTTAAGACTCAAGGGATATGGGGAGAAGGCAGGGACAGGGTACTGAGTTTGGATGATCAGCCATGATCTCATTGAATGGCGGAGCAGGCTCGAGTGGCCGAATGGCCTACTCCTGCTCCTATCCTCTATGTTTCTATGAGCTGAAGTTTACGAAGGGTGGAGGATGTAAGACTAGCAAGCAGATCATTAGAATATTTTCTGGAGGTGACTAAGACATGGATGAGTGTTTTAGTGGCAGATGGACTGAGGCAGTGGTGGAGAGAGCTGATGTTATAGAAGTGGAAATAGCCAGTCTTTGTGATGAAGAGGATATGGGGTCAGAAGCACAGCTGAGGGTTAATTAGGATTCGGAGGTTGTGAACAGTCTGGTTCAGCCTGAGGCAGTGGCCAGAAAGGGGGTGAGGATATGGAGTTTGTGGTGGGGGCTGGAGCTGATAATTTTGGTCTTCTTGAGCTGGAGTGAATTGCAACTCATCCAACACCAGATGTCAGGTAAGCAGTCTGATGGCACAGAAATGGTGAAGGGTTTGATAGAGGTGGAGGGGTAGAGCTGCATGTCATCAGTGTGCATGTGGAAGGTAACCCCACGCCTGCAGATGATGTCACCAATCTCCCCTCTACAGCCCTCTTCCTTCCACGTCCTCTTTCCCACAATTTGAAATAAAGGTCTCTGTTCATTTTCCTGGACAGCTATCAAAATTTACTTGGATAGCAGAGCCAGTAAAGATACTTTTGAGTCCATAGGTAATTAAGCATCATGTATGAGAGTAGTTTAAAATACGGAAGCCAAAATAATTAGGCCACAAAATTCAGCTCCGTAGCACACATTTTTTTGGTAGTACGGGAGCTGATTCGGGTCCAAAATTGCATCCGAGGAGTGCGCGTACATTTCTGGTGCGGGTCGCGCCGGACGTCATTTTGGGTAGGTTGTCAGCACTGGCACTGGAAAGTATGCGGAGTACGCAGATCGTGATGTCAATCAGCGTGATTTGACACCAACGCTACCATTTTCAATCTCAACACTGGGAGCTAGCTCTTATCCTCACACAGCTGAACATGTGTTCAGCAGCAGGAAGGACTGCCCACCAATGTTCCCGTTAAGATGCGCAGCTGTCTGGAGATCCTGCGCAGGCCGAACACCGGCTTTACAATGGGACATTTTGCACATGTGTGAAATTTTGAGTGGGCTGTGCAGTCCATTAAAGAGACCGTGCACCCAAAAAAAATTAGGGGGAACATTGTACCCCACCAGCGCTATTTAAAAGGATCATCACCTGCTTTCAGGTTAGTTGGTGACTGATTTCTACTGGCTCTTGGTGAGTTTGTAAAGGCGTTTCTTGGTTAGTGTCTTATTTGAAGTTGCTGAAGTGTCCAGGGAGTGATGTGGCAGGTTAATTCAAAGCTTCTGTTCAGACCAGTTGCTCTCAGACATGGATACAGTAGTTTGTATCCCCTTGGCCTGTAGCATGACAGGGAGAATGAGCAGAGGCGACACAGAGGACAAGCTGCTTGAAGAGGAGGGGGAGAAGGGCTCTTAGCAGGAGGCCATATCCACCCAGGGTCTTCAGGGAGCAATTCTACCTCAACCTCAGCGAGGAACAGTGTATGCAACATCTCCGTTTCACTAAGTAGGTGCTCACTGAAATCTTCTACCTGTTGCAGGCAGAACTGCAGCCTTAGAGCCAAGCGAGGACAGCATTCCTGTGGCTGTTAAGGTGAGTGTGGCTATGAACTTTATGTGTAGGGCTCCTTCCAGGCTGGAGCAGGCATTATTTCTCAACATCTCCTCGTTTGCCATGCACTGTTGCATAAGGGAGGTCACGAGGCTCTGTATGCAAAGATAGCTGAGTACATTTCATTTTCTCTTGCCAGTGAGAAGCAGGCAGAGCAAGCACGCGGCTTCTCCAGAATAGCAGGCTTCCCCATAGTGCAGGGTGCCATTGACTGCAAACACATCGCTTTGTGGGCGCTGCATGTGAATTCGGAGATGCACCACAACTAGAAGAGATTCCACTCCCTCAATGTCCAGCTGGTGTGCGACCATACTCAGCACATCATGCAGGTCAGTACTCGGAATCCTGGCAGCAGTCATGATGCCTTCATTCTGCGGCAGTCTACTGTACCATCTACATTTGCGTCACCACGACAAACCAGAGGTTGTCTACTGGGCGACAAGGGCTATCCACTGACCACCTGGCTCAGGACTCTGGTACGCAACCCAAGCACAAGTGGGCAGCATGCATATAACGAAAGCCATGCTGTCACACGGAATCTGATAGAGCAGACTGATGTAACAAGACTACTGAGCGCTTGGTTTGAATATAAAACAAGGCTTTAATCAGCTGTTTCAAAACCATGAGATTTCTAGTTACAATCACTAGTTCCTGGTTACAGAAACAGCCTGAGCAAGCTGGGCCTATGCCTGAGTATTTATACTCCTTGGACGGCGCCACCAGCTGGCCGCCCAATGTTACTTCATGAGTCATGATAAGATTCATGACACAGACCATTGGCATACTTTAACAATGCTTCCACTGCCTGGAGGAGCCCTGCAGTACTCGCCATAGAGTGTCTCAAGATTTGTCATGGTCTGCTGCATGCTCCACAACCTCACCATCATGAGGGCACAGCCCTTGCCACCAAGTATATGGCCAAGAGCTGAGGGGGAAAAGGAAGAGGAGGAGGAGGAAGGGAGGAGGCATCCAACACAGCCCCTTTCTAGCCGACTGTCTGTGATCTATACTCATTTGACTGCAGTACCAATGAACACAGCTCCAATTCCCCCATTCACCAACAGGCCCTCACCTAACCTCCCTCTGTTACTGACCATCACTGTGTCCTCTTGGCCACAATGCTGCAATAAAAGCCACCACAAAACAAACATTCCAAGCCAAATTTATAAATCAAACCATCCAATATTACATTCCAAAGTCAACTAATCACCCATGTGCATTCTCTTAGTGCCTGTCTTCCGTATGCCTTTGCCTGTCCTAGTGCTCCTATGCAGTGCTACCCCAGTGGCTGTAGCATAGCTGGTGGAAGGCTGCTGATTTTCAGTGGAGGAGACTACAGATGGCCTTGGAGGACAACCTCAAGCAGCTCTGGGCCTAGAAGGCCTGGCTTCAGACTGCACCACCTCGGCATAGGCAGCAGCAGTCTGGGCTGGCAGGCAAAAGCAAGGGCACTGGTGGAGTGGCAGGGGTGGGAGGACAAATGCTGTCATCCTGAGAGAGGACAGCAGGTTCGTGCTCCACAGAGCCACTGTCTCTCCCCCAGGGACGGCGCCCCAGCAATCCAAGAATTCTGCTGGAGGGCAGATTGCTGGACTGCTGTGACACCCAGCAAGCCCCTTTCAACACTGGTAACTGCAGCCTTGATGGCAGCAGTCTGTGCTTGCATGGCAACTAGCTAAGCTTGCATATCTTCAGTCTGAGCTTCCACTGTAGCACTCAGACATTGGGTGGCTTCTGCTTGTGCTGCAATGGAAGCTGAGACATTGGTCATCAGATACTGCATCATGGTTGGGTCCACAAGTGCGCTAATGGATTTGCCCACCACTTGCACACAAAGGGTGGTAGAAGTTTGGAACTCTCTTTTGCAAGCTGCAATTGATGCTAGGTCAATTGTTAATTTTAAATCTGAGATTGATAGATTTTTGTTAGCAAAGGTATTAAGGGATATGGGGTAAAGGTGGGTATATAGAGTTAGGTCGCAGATCAGCCATGATCTCATTGAATGGCGGATTAGGCTCGAGGGGCTAAATGGCCTACTTCTGTTCCTATGTTCCTATCTGCTCCCATTGTCTTTTCTGCATTTACCTGGAGGGTCTCCTGGCCCCCTGTGGAAACAGGACCTCTCTTCTGTGCACCTCTTGCGCCAAGGCCTCCAGTGCTGTATCCGCGAACCTTGGAGCACACTGTGTCCCCTGTTGTGCCATTGTACTTCTTCCTGCTCACGTTCTTTTTCCCAGCCAGTTGAATTACCTGCTGCAGCCAGAATGCACCTCCCCTTTAAGAGGTGCAGGCTGGCTTCAAGAAGTGCAGGCTAGCTTTAATTGGTGCTAGCCTTGCACGAACTTGGACCCCCTGCTGAGATTGCAGCCATTCAGCAGCACGTTTAGCGCAGGACTGCACACCACAATCATTCTAATCAGCAGGCAGCACGAAGTTTGCGTGCTGCCTGCATTACTTTGAATGGGCACGCGTTGATCCCACATCGCGATCCCTGCGCCCGTTTTCGGGGGCAAACGAATTTTTAGCCCCTAGAGTATGAAGGACAGAAAAGACCCAAAAACATAACATATGGCATAATACTCCTATTTGTATAAGACAGGGAATCCTCTAACTCACCACGAGTAATGCAATGGGAGATCTGCTAGCTAGTATATATAAAAGGTCTTAAATCCAGCATGTATCCATCGCACCTCAAGTGTCACACTTCACCACATTGCTGTTAACAACAAGGCCAGTAATTTCCTGTTGGTTTTTTTCTGACTTTGATTACCTGATTTCTCCCCATTTACAAAAATATCTCTCAGCAACTAGCCTCTAATTGACTTCAGGGTTCGCCTATACAGTCCATTTCCACAGGGAGTACCTGAGCAGTATATGAAAGGGATAGGCCAAGTTAAACACAATTCCATCTTTGCATCTAAGCATCATAACTCTGCTCTGGATCCCAGATTACCCATGAGCAATTTCACAGGATATCAGATATGCTTTACTGAAATCCTCTGTTGATTACCAGGTCAATTGTAGCCAGTGTATATTACAAACTTAATTTGCTTTTGGTAAGGAAAAAAATAATTTGCTACCATATGTTGTGGGTTGATACTATAATACAGTTCCCATTGTGTCACAGCCTCTGTTTCAATTCCACTTAGACGCAGCACAAGTATTTTAAATGGTTTCTAGCTTAGTTGACTGAAATGCGTTCCTTGAGGCTATGTGACATGTCATTGCAGTAATACAGGAATTGCTTTCATGGAGCAGCTATATGGAAATTACCTTCTTTTGAGAATACAATGAATAAAAGTGACTTAGCTGACTGGTATATTTGCTAGTAGAGCTATTTGTGGTAATTTATAGACAAAAGATTCAAATCTCAGACTCATCCAATGGCCCATTTACTTTTACTGCTCTGTTGCCGATAGCAGCCCCAACTTATGTGATACTGACCCAAACAGCAATAGCTCAGCCCAGCACATATACCAACGCTAACACAGTGTTGGCTGAAACAGTGGAATTTACTTTGAACTACAGGTGAATAATTCCATCTTTGAAAATGAGGCGGAAGTTGGTGCAAGGAGTAAAGGACTTCAACATTCCTGGCTCTACCCACATCTCGTTGCGTACATGCCTTAGCTAGTAAGTTCAGGTTCCAGAACATTCTGAAGCAGCATTGATTCAGCAGATGTATCTGTAGGCCAGAGATTCCCATGGTTTAAATTTTCCTTTATCTGATGTGAATAGCCACAAACATTGTTTGGGAGAATCTGAATCTAGCAGCTCCACTGTTACTATTAAATCCGTGTGTTAATGGAGACACGGAATGCAGGAGTTGGTTTAACAAGTCTTTACTGAATGGAGACAATCTGGAAACTGAAACTACAGAAGCCTGCCAGGGCCTTTTATACAGGGATGGTCACTGCCGGTACTGCAGTCTGAGACCAGTTATTCCCTTAAAGGGACATACACAACAATTCCTCCCCTTTTAGATAAACAGTACATAACATTCATTTAACAACTAAATAATAACTAATTACAATTACGGTTGCTAGATACATTAGTTGAAGTTAAGCAATTATAAGTTCAGTCTTTGAGGAGGCTTCCTGATTCTGTCTGGATAACACCTCTTTGGGACATCAGGTTCTTCTGGCAAGGTTGAGTCGGGATCAATGTCGTTGTTTGGTTCGTCTGCTTCCAATATCACCGATTCTGCGGTAGATGCAATTGGTACTTCGGTTTCATCGCCAGGTGTATCAGATCGTGGTGTGGAGTTGAGGTTTTCCAGTGACTCCAGAATCTGGTCAGCATGGCGTCTTACAATGCTTTCTCCAACGTCCACGGTATACATTAGAGGTCCTTGCCGTGTACAGATCGTTCCTGGCTGCCATTTCTCTGTGCGGTAGTCCCGGGCCAAAACTGGTTGACCTATCTTAAAACTCCTGGTCGGCCTTTCATTCATATTCTGAAACTGCCTGTTCTCCACATCTCTTCTGACGTTTGGCTTAACCAAATCCAAGCGGCATCGTAGTCTTCGATTGAAGAACATCATGGCTGGAGTTTGGTTGGTAACCGCATGTGTCGCATTCCGGTTGGCAAACAAGAAGTTATCCACCTTGTGTTGTAAGGGTATATCTTCATTACACATTGCCTTGATAGCCTTCTTGAATGTTTGAACAAACCTCTCGGCCAATCCATTAGTGGCTGGATGATATGGGGCGGATGTGTAATGCTTAACACCATTGTTCTTTAAGAACCTCCGGAACTCTTCAGACACAAACTGTGGTCCATTGTCAGAGCAAATCTGTTCAGGCAGCCCATTCCTGGCGAATATGGTTCGTAAGACTGTGATAGTTTTTTTCTGTGGTGGTTGAGGACATTTTTATTACCTCTGGCCACTTTGAATGTGCATCCACCGCAATTAAAAACATCGAGTCCATAAAGGGACCAGCAAAGTCAATGTGCACCCTTTGCCATGGAGATGAGGGCCACTCCCATGGATGTAGAGGGGCTTGTGGTGGGGCGTTTTGGACCTTCTGGCATCCTGTACAGCTCTTGGTCATCTCTTCGATTTCTCTATCGATTCCCGGCCACCACACAAACGCTCTGGCTAAGTTCTTCATTTTTACCCCTCCCAGATGACCCTCATGAAGCTCATTGAGCACTCTATCCTTCAATTTGGGTGGAATTACTACTCTGGATCCACACATCAAGGTTCCTCTGCACACTGACAGCTGTTCTCTTCTCGGCGAGAATGCTGGCAGCAGTGGTTCGCCATGTGCTGGCCATCCCTTCACCGTTAAATCATAGACCCAGGAGAGTGTCGGGTCATTTCGTGTTTCCTTTTCTATGTTTGCATTCGTCACAGGGAGACATTCGACAATAGTCGAGTGGAATAACTCCACTGGATCCACTGCCAGTTCTTCTTCCACCGTCGGCAACGGTAGGTGCGACAATCCATCACCATTCCCATGCTGTTTAGTTCCTTTGTACTCGATGTCATATTGGTGTGCCCCTAGGAAAAGGGACCACCTCTGTAGCCGTTGTGCCATCATTATCGGTACGCCCTTCTGAGGGTTGAAAATGGAGACGAGAGGTTGATGATCAGTTAGTAAATTTCTGACCGTGCAGGTAGTGATTGAACTTCTTCACCCCCCACACCAGGCTGAGGGCCTCTCTGTCAATCTGGGCGTAGTTACGCTCGGCTGAAGTTAACGAGCGTGACGCAAAAGCTATCGGCCTCTCAGAACCATCAAGGAATTTATGTGACAGTACCGCCCCAATGCCGTAGGGAGACGCATCACACGCCAGTCTTATTGGTAGTGATGGGTTGTAGTGAGCCAATACTTCTCTTGAAGTGATTAGGTCCTTACTCTTCTGAAAGGCCCGCTTACATTCATTGCTCCATTTCCACGCTACTCCCGTTCGTAGTAGGGCGTTCAGTGGATGCAGAATTGTGGACAAATTCGGCAAAAACTTATGGTAGTAATTCACCAATCCGAGGAATGACCTCAGTTGTGACACATTTTCAGGCGCTGGAGCCTTAACTACCGCTTCAATTTTGTCAGGGGACTTATGCAACCCCTCATCATCAATCACGTGGCCACAATACGATATCTGTTTCTTAAAAAACTCGCACTTGGGGCGATTGGCTCATAGCCCATGTTCACGTAGTCTAGTGAGCACCTGCTCTAGGTTGGTAAGGTGTTCACTGTCATCTTCACCTGTCACTAGGATGTCGTCCAAGTAACACTGAGTCCTCGGAATCCCTTGCAGGACTTGTTCCATCGCTCTTTGCCATATCGCCAGAGCTGATGCTACTCCGAATACCAGTCGATTATACTGGTAAAGACCTTTGTGAGTGTTTATCGTGAGATATTTTTCCTCTGGGGTATACTTTTTGCCCCGTATACGTCCTCAAGACAATGGATGTCTCTCTCAAGGGTATGTGTGAGAATAGCCGCTCGTAGTCTCGTCGATTCATGACGGTTAGAGCTGATCCTGTATCCAATTCCATTGACTTGAGACCCTGCTATCGTGAGGGTGACCCAAATGGTTCGGTGAGCCTCTTTTGCGATTACGTTGTGAAGTTTGAGACAGCTTAGTCTCTTGTTCCCGGATTCACTATCGCTCATCTCGTCTTCGGAACTACTGTCCGTCATCTTTTCTACTTTCCTGTATGGTTCCTTAGTAGCCTTTTTATTGTCGTTGGTCTTCTTCTCAGACCTGCAAACTCGTGCAATGTGTCCCATCTTTCCGCATTGCCTGCATATTTTGTCCTTGGACCAGCAGTCCTTCTGGTCATGGTTTGTTCTGCCGCAGCGATAACATTTTGCAAATCCCCGTGTCATTTCATGGGTGCCGTATTCTTGTGGCTTTTGTTGTATTTCCGCAGCTCCCCTTGCTGCTGCTTCGTACGATACTGCCACGCTGAAAGCCTTATCTAGCGTCAGCTCTTTCTCTGAGAGTAACCTCTTCTGGGTTCCTTCACTCAGGAGTCCACAGACAAATTTGGCCCGTAAGGTATCTGCCAGTCCTGCTCTGAACTGGCAGTGCTTTGATAGCTTGCGTAGTTCCGTAAGGTAATCAGCATTGCTCTCATTTTTATGCTGATTTCTCCTGTGGAATTTAAATCTTTCTGCTATCAGCAGCGGTGTAGGATTTAGGTGTTCCTGTAGGATAGCAACAATTTTGTTAAAACTCTTCGCCTTCGGTTTGGCTGGAGTAATCAGGTCCCGCAATAGGCCGTACGTTCTTGCGCCCATTAAATTTAGCAATACCGATGCCTTTTTCTCCTCGGCTATTTCATTTGCCTCGCAATATACCTCGACTCTTTCCACATACGTGGTCCAGTCTTCTATTGCATTATCGAAGGCAGTGATAGCGCCAGTCTTTGGCATCTTGAAAACCTAAGATGGCGTCTCCCGCGCTTTTCCTTCGTCCCCGATGGATCAAAATGGCGCCTCCCGTGCTTTTCCTTCTTCCCCGCCAAGTTAAGATGGCGCCTCCCGCGCTTTCCCGCCGCTGCCGCTGCTGTCAACGCCGCTCTCCGCGGTATTTTTATTTTTAACCGTTCCTGTCGTGGAGCGGACCCTCTGGGACACTTCCCTTCTTCTTCTTAGGTCCGAACGCTGCCCGGCTGCGAAGCACCGGCCGCGCCCTGTGTGCTCCACCCTCTCTCTCTCTCTTTGCTTCCCGACTCGCTGCCCGGCCCCGTTGCAGAGCCACCCGATCGAGCTCTAGCCCGCCGCAGCCCAGGAAGGATCAGTGCACTACCTGCCACCAGCCCGATTAGCTGGGAAACCACAGACTGGGGAACCAAGCCTGGCTCTTGACAGTCTCCCCTGCAAGTTTTCAAGCCGATGATTTGGAGGGCGGTTGCCCACGGTCGACGCCCGTTTCTCGAGTTTCTTTGGATTTTTTTTTTTTTTCTTTTCTGGCTTCGACCTTCAATAACGTCGTCTGAGGTGCTGCCAAGTTGCAGGTAAGTTCGTTTCTTACTCGTCACCAGTATTAAATCCGTGTGTTAATGGAGACACGGAATGCAGGAGTTGGTTTAACAAGTCTTTACTGAATGGAGACAATCTGGAAACTGAAACTACAGAAGCCTGCCAGGGCCTTTTATACAGGGATGGTCACTCCCGGTACTGCAGTCTGAGACCAGTTATTAGAACATAAGAACATAAGAAATAGGAGCAGGAGTAGGCCAATCGGCCCCTCGAGCCTGCTCCGCCATTCAATAAGATCATGGCTGATCTGATCCTAACCGCCAATCCACTATCACAGAACCATCTCCTGAATCTAACAGAATTAGACACACGAAATAGGAGCAGGTTCAGGCTATACAACCCCTGGGCCCGCTCCGCTACCCACAGGGCCATGACCGATCCGAACCTAGACTCATGTCCAAATTCCTGCCCGCTCCCCATAACCCTTAATTCCCTTTACTTCTAGGAAACTGTCTATTTCTGTTTTAAATTTATGTAATGATGTAGCTTCTACAGCTTTTTGGGGCAGCATATTCCATGGACCTACCACCCTCTGAGTGAAGTAGTTCCTCCTCATCTCAGTTTTGAAAGAGCAGCCCCTTATTCTAAGACTATGCCCCCTAGTTCTAGTTTCACCCATCATCGGGAACATCCTCCCCGCATCCACCCAATCCAACCCCTTCACAATCTTATATGTTTCAATAAGATCGCCTCTCATTCTTCTGAACTCCAATGAGTAGAGTCCCAATCTACTCAACCTCTCCTCATATGTCCATCCCCTCATCCCCGGGATTAACCGAGTGAACCTTCTTTGTACTGACTCGAGAGCAAGTATGTCCTTTCTTAAGTATGGACACCAAAACTGTACGCAGTATTCCAGGTGCAGTCTCACCAATACCTTGTACAACTGAAGCAATACCTCCCTATTTTTATATTCTATCCCCCTAGCAATGAAAGCCAACATTCCATTGGCCTTCTTAATCACTTGCTGCACCTGCATACTAACCTTTTGAGTTTCGTGCACCAGGACCCCCAGATCCCTTTGTACTTCAGTACTTTCCAGTTTCTTGCCATTAAGATAATAACTTGCTCTACGATTTTTCCTGCCAAAGTGCATAACCTTACACTTTCCAGTATTGTATTCCATCTGCCAAATCTCTGCCCACTTACTTAGCCTGTCTATGTCCCCTTGCAGGTTTTTTATGTCCTCCTCACTCACTACTTTCCCTCCCATCTTAGTATCATCTGCAAACTTTGATATGTTACACTCGGTCCCCTCCTCCAAATCGTTAATATAGATTGTAAAGAGTTGGGGACCCAGCACTGACCCCTGCGGAACACCACTAGTTACTGATTGCCAGTCCGAGAATGAACCATTTATCCCAACTCTCTGCCTTCTGTTAGATAGCCAATCCTCTATCCATGCCAGAATATTACCCCCAATCCCGTGATTTTTTATCTTAAGCAATAATCTTTTGTGTGGCACCTTGTCAAATGCCTTTTGGAAGTCTAAATACACTACGTCCACTGGTTCCCCTTTATCCACCCTGTATGTTACTTCCTCAAAGAACTCCAGCAAATTTGTCAAACATGACTTCCCCTTCATAAAACCATGCTGACTTTGTCCTATTAAATTATGATTATCCAAATGTCCTGTTACTGTCTCCTTAATAATGGACTTCAAAATTTTACCTACCACAGATGTTAGGCTAACCGGTCTATAGTTTCCAGCCTTCTGTCTACTGCCCTTTTTAAATAAGGGTGTTACATTAGCAGTTTTCCAGTCTGCCGGGACCTTTGCCGAGTCCAGGGAGTTTTGGAAAATTATTACCAATGCATCCACAATCCCTACCGCCACTTCCCTCAAGACCCTAGGATGTAAGCCATCAGGTCCAGGTGATTTATCCGCCTTGAGTCCCATTATTTTACCGAGTACCACTTCCTTAGTGATTTCGATCGTGTTTAGCTCCTCCCCCCCATAGCCCCCTGTTTGTCCAGTGTTGGGATATTCTTAGTGTCTTCTACTGTAAAGACTGATACAAAATATTCATTCAGTGTTTTTGCCATCTCCATATTTCCCACCATTAATTTCCCAGTCTCATCCTCTAAGGGACCAACATTTACTTTAGCCACCCTTTTTCTTTTTATATAACTATAAAAACTCTTACTATCTGTTTTTACATTTTTTGCTAATTTACTTTCATAATCTATCTTCCCTTTCTTAATCAATCTTTTTGTTATTTTTTGCTGTCTTTTAAAGTTTTCCCAATCCTCTATCCTCCCACTAGATTTGGCTACCTTATATGCCCTTGTTTTTAGTCGAATACTATCCTTAATTTCTTTACTTAGCCACGGATGGCTGTCTTTTCTTTTACACCCTTTTCTTCTCAGTGGAATATTTTTTTTTTGGAAGTTGTAAAATAACTCCTTAAATGTACACCACTGATCATGTATCGTCTTACCCTTTAATCTATTTTCCCAATCCACTCTACTCAATTCCGCTCTCATACCTTCATAGTCTCCTTTATTCAAGCTTAGCACGCTTGTTTGAGATCCAACCTTCTCACCCTCTATTTGAATATGGGACATACACAACAGTTACAGTGGCTTCTTACGCAAATGAGAGTTTCTATAGAACTTTGGGAACATTTTTTCTTCCTCTCCAATCATCTTTGAAGTGCTTTGTGACATCTTACTATGTTAAAGGCACTATATCAGTGTTGTCCAATAGAAATCGGCAGATAGCCACAGGCGTGGCTGTGGTGAAACCGTTTTAGCCATATACAATAATTTTAGTAGAAAACTCTTTATACATAATGTGGATAAATATACTTGATGTGCATATTTACATAAGAAATATCTACTGCCATTCAGTGTGAAAGTTTGCAGTCACTGGGGGGAAAATTTATGTTTGCCAGCAGCAGTAAATGGCCGCAATGCTAACCGAGTGAAATTGGTCTGGGGGGCATGGAGCTAGGTGGCGCAGTACTCACCTACCGTGCAACAGCGTCCTGGTGGCGTTGCTGGAGGGATCCGGGATGAAGTTTCTGTCTAGGTCCGGCGTTGCAGCTTCCCACAGCCTCTGAGCGAAGCTGTGGAGCTTACAGGGAATTGTGGGTAATGACATTTAATGGGGCCATGCACACTGAAGCAATACAAAATAAAATGCAGTAAAGCAATACATTTTTCAGCCCTTTCTGCCATTTAAGAAATATTCAATATTTAAAAGAAGTTCCAAATGTGAATATTCAGCTGTTAAAGCCTAACCTCAACCAATGCCTCAGCACTAACACAAATGGCTCAGCAAGCCAGGGAAGGGGCACCAAGGGTCTCACACGCAGCACTTCAGCTTCGTGCAGGGGGGTCAACACTACAAGAGTGCCCCTCTACCCGCAGGGGCCAGGAGGCCCTCCAGAAAGAACGATGTGAGAATACATCACTAAGGCTGTCACTGCCAGCAATATCCCCCCCACCACCTGGTTTCAGTGCCCAAGGAAGCTTCATGACCTCAGACCACTGGTCAAGGTCAGTGAATGCATCTTCAAAAGCCGTCACCTACCAACTGCAGCACTAGCCTCACACACTGCTCAATGTACAACCCCCAATCACACACCTACCAACAATCTGCACCAATGAAGAGGCACATCTCCCATTCCTAGCCTCACCTCAACCCCTTGGAGAAGACGGTGCTGGCCATTCTTGGCAGGGGCATGGTTGAGCCCTTGGCCAGCAGCGGGGCTGAAAGGATACAAGATGCGGGTATCCTCGTACGTTATCCTCCTTCTGGCATGCACCTCTTACTTTCTCGCCCTCCCGTCAGCACAACTCCACCCTTGTGCCTTCCTCATTTAACACTCCCAAGAAACGCAGCCTGCCCAGCCAGTGGGTCAACAAGAAGAGGCAGCCTGTCCAGCCAGTGGGACCACAGGCAAATGATTCCATCCCGGATATCCCGCCACAAAGGGGCTGTCTGGGATGCATCCTTCCATCTGATTCCTCCTTTTCAGCTTCCTCCTCTTCTGCGTCTTCCTCTTCGGCATCTTCCTCTTCCCTCTGCAAGCAGATGCTGTAAATGTGAGTTGACAACATAAAATGCTGGAAATACTCAGTTGGTCAGGCAGCATGTCGACCTGAGACATGAACTCTGTTTTCCTCTCCACGGACGTTGCGTGACTTGTTGAGTATTCGCAGCATGATCTGTCTTCTCAAAGGTCGTAATTCACCATCCGAGCCCTTGCAAGCAACCAGCAGCACTCCCTACACACTTAAAAATCTTTTCACATCTATTGCACCAAACCATCACTTCAATAAAGTCAAAGAAACCCAATCCAAACCCTTACATTCAAACTTACCGGAATGATGTGTGTGTCCCTTTAAGAGCTGCAGACATAGCCACTGTCAGCCTGCTTTTACGGCAGGTTAACTTGGCGTGCTTAGGACGCAGCACTGAATTCAGCGCTAGGGTCGAAGTTCGCGTTGGTGACGTTAAGTCGGTGTTGTACACCGATTGATGTCACCACGCCACCATTTTTTTTTGCAGGGCGCTGCCAGTTACCAGTAGCACAAAGGGAAAGATGAATATGGCAGCCACCGCAGGAACTGCTACCAGCTGGTGAAAGAGCGACATCCGCAATTTTATCCCCATTTCATGGCGCTACAGAGTGGTGGTAAGTACATGAATTTCTAGCCCATTACCAAAGTTTGCTATTTCTAAGTTTTTGTCCAGCAGTTGTAAGAGGTACTTTGATTTCATCAGAGTGATTGCTGAGAATGTTGATTCACACATGATGCCCAGACCCGTCCCTGCTCTCCATCTTTGAAAAAGTATTCAAAGTGAACTAATAGCCATTTTTAATACTTAAAAAAGTTAAGGGCTAGAAATTCATTATAGCCAAGAAATGGGCATTGTTTAGACTAACAATGGTTAAGTAGCACCAGTTGAAAATCGTCTAGGCTGCATGCAGAATTCGTCCTCACTCCTCATTAAAATGAGTGCAGTCATGATTCTAGTCTAAAAGCTCAAGCTCATTGACGTTACACTGAAAAGATGGACCAATATCGGGGCCGTCAAATGCAAGTAATGATTGCCACAGGCTTCTTTCACTACTTAAAAAGAAGGTTCATTGATGCTGGAGCACCTCATTCTCAGCATTGTTGGATGTGCAGCTGCCTCAACAACCATAAGAAGAAGGACAAGGAGAAGGAACGCTTATTTACAAATCCTAATCTCCACCCCAGGGAAAGAGCTTGGAGGTTTTTCCGAGGAAGCTTTAGAGGCATTGGTTTTAGCGGTGGAGAAAAGGCAGGCAGTCCTATACCCCGCCCCCACAAACTGGCAGAAGGCCCTTGCCACAAGTCTGCCAAAGTATGTTGAGGGAGGTGGCACGTAGAAACATAGAAGATAGGAGCAGGAGTAGGCCATTCGGCCCCTCGAGCCTGCTCCGCCATTCAATGAGATCATGGCTGATCATCCAAATTCAGTACCCTGTTCCTGCCTTCTCTCCATATCCCTTGATCCCTTTAGCCTAAAGAAATATATCCAACTCCTTCTTGAATATATTTAATGAATTGGCCTCTACTGCCTTCTTTGGTAGAGAATTGCACAGGTTCACCACTCTCTGGGTGAAGAAATTCCTCCTCATCTCTGTCCTAAATGGCTTACCCTTTATCCTTAGACTATGACCCCTGGTTCTGGACTCCCCCGCCATTGGGAACATCCTTCCTGCATCTAGTCTGTCTAGTCCTGTTAGAATTTTATAAGTTTCGATGAGATCCCCTCTCATTCTTCTAAACTCCAGCGAGTACAAGCCCAATCGACTCAATCTCTCCTCATATGTCATTCCTGCCATCCCAGGTATCAGCCTGGTGAATCTTCGCTGCACTCCTTCCATGGCAAGAACATCCTTCCTCAGATAAGGCGACCAAAACTGCACACAATACTCACGATGTGGTCTCACCAAAGCCCTGTACAACTGCAGCAAGACATCCTTGTTCCTGTACTCAAACCCTCTCGCTACGAAGGCCAACATACAATTTGCCTTCTTAACCGCCTGCTGCACCTGCATGCTTACTTTCAGCGACTGATGCACTAGGACGCCCAGGTCTCGTTGTACTTCCCCTTCTCCCAATCTATTGCCATTCAGATAATAATCTGCCTTCCTGTTTTTGACACCAAAGTGGATAACCTCGCATTTATCCACGTTATATTGCATCTGCCATGCTTCTGCCCAATCACCCAACCTGTCCAAATCATACTGGAGTTTCTCGGTATCCTCCTCACAGCACACATGCCCACCCAGCTTTGTGTCATATGCAAACTTGGAAATATTACATCTAGTTCCCTCGTCCAGATCATTAATATATATTGTGAATAGCTGGGGTCCAAAGACCGATCCCTGCGGTACCCCACTAGTCACTGCCTGCCACTCGGAAAAAGAGCCGTTTATTCCAACTCTTTGCTTTCTGTCTGCCAACCAGTTCTCTATCCAAGTCAATACCTTGCCCCCAATCCCATGTGCCTTAATTTTACACGCTAATCTCTTATGCGGGACCTTATCGAAAGCCTTTTGAAAATCCAAATACACCACATCCACTGGTTCTCCCTTATCTATTTTACCAGTTACATCCTCAAAAAGTTCCAGTAGATTAGTCAAGCACGATTGACCTTTTGTAAATCCATGTTGACTTTGTCCGATCCGGTCACTTTTTTCCAAGTGCTCTGCTATTACATCCTTTATAATGGACTCTAGCATTTTCCCCACTACCGATGTCAGGCTTACCGGTCTGTAATTCCCTGTTTTCTCTCTACCACCCTTTTTGAACAGTGGGGTAACATTAGCTACCCGCCAATCCATGGGTACTGTTCCAGAATCTATCGAATTTTGGAAGATGATCAGCAATGCATCTACTATTTTTAGGACCACTTCCTTAAGTACCCTAGGATGTAGATTATCAGGCCCTGGGCAGCATTGTGCTCCCCAGGTCCACACACAGTGCAGGAGGAAGTTTAATGAGCTCACATGGGTGGTCAGGGTGAGTGCAGGCTTCAACAAATGCTATATACCACCATCTGTACCACAAGCTTCACACACTGCTCAATGCACCACACCCCCAGCACTCACCCACCAACAATCTCTACCTAGCAACACTAACACCAACATCTCACACCTTGCACACAATGACAGGTATTCAACTATGGCCGACACAAGGGTCATTAATTATTAGAATTCATGTGATATATGTGATATGCTTATAGATAAATTTATTACAAGTGTTTGGTATATTTTGTGGTGTCTCTCATTTAACCTTTGTGCCCAGGAGGACGCTGTGATATGGCATGAGACAGGGATTGTATGATGGGGACGTGGTGAGCTACAGGGAGCTGGGGTTTCATTCATGTGAATCGGAGTCTGATGAGCCAGTCACAGACAGCCTGTCCAGAAGGCTAATTGTCTTGCTACCTCCACCCTCCCTCCTGGTCCTCCTCCTCATCCTCCTCTGCCTCATCCTCTTCCTCCTTGTCCTCCTCCTCCTCCTCCTCCTAGCCTCCTCGTCCTCCTGAGGTAATCCCGCAATCCCGCAGCTTCCATGACTGTGTGGAAGTGTTGTGAGCAGAAGCCTTTAACAAAGAATGAGTGACTTCTGCACTTGAATCAACACTCCCTGTCACCAAAAAAACTTGAAATAACTAAAGAAAACTGCTTCAGTTCCAGAAAGTAGCAAACATCCACTGAAACTGCAGAACTATGTTAGTTGGAGCTGATTGGGGATGGCACCTTTAAATATCGCTGCTGCAGCCTGCTTCCTGCTGGTAGACGCCAGCTCTCCCTGTCGTTGTTCTGCATTGCCGTTAAGGTAAGTGGCTATAACGAAGTTGGGAGATCGGACATCCAGTGAGCGTTGCGCACTCACTGATGTCACAATCTCCATGATGACGAGGTCCCTGGTGATCGAGTTTACCGGCAGTGCTACTGGCAACCCTGATATGTCGTGTAGCGCTGGAACTGCCATCAGCTGTCATTACAGCTGTCAACGGCATCTTGGCGCTCACAACACAAATTTTTCACCCCCAAGTCTTTCACTCACTAGTTGGACCACGGTTTATTTTCCTGAATGAAAAATTCTTCAGTTGGACTTCCATCAGTCAATACCCTTTTCTGCATGGAGCAGTGTCTCAGTTGCCTTAGAACCTGCTTCAGTTGATCCAAGTTGCAGATTCAAATTTTATACATCTTGTTGAGCATTTCCAGTAAAATATGATCATTAAAAGTATCTATTTCTTCCTTGCCCACAACTTCAAAGAGTGAACAACCTGTTCACAAGTGTTGAAAAGCTTATAATAAATGCCAAAATACTGAAAGGTGATCCGCAACATTGTTCAATCCTCCTACATTGAATGGGATTGCATTTTGTCCAGAGCACTTGTGACTGGATATCAGATGACCAGCTAACGTTATCACCATTGATGTTAGCTGATGTTGGCTGGTGTCTAAGCAATCCTTACACATACACATGCACCTCTTCCAAAGTATTTGAGAATAGAGGTGTCAGTGCTAGCTTAATATCCACATAAAGGAATGTTGACCATTACTGCTGTCGGAACAATGTGTGCCACAATCCTTCTGTCCCAGAGTTATCTATGATCCTTATTGATGTTCTTTACACCAGCTACAAAACATTGATGAACACCTTAGCACTGACTTGAAAATGTCCTGAACATTTAGGATGACAGTATTGTCTCTTCCTCTCATCACTAGATAGTTTATAGTGTCAAGCACAAGGTTCAAATCATCTAGCCTCAGCTAATGAGTCCTTTCCAATTAAAGCTTTTCTTTGGTAAGGTTTTGAGTCCTAGATGCTCCGTTGGTTGAGTCTGTCGAGTGTCTTATGTTAGTGTCAGTACCTAATGAACCAGTAGCATCAGTGACTACTGCCTAAGTATAGCTGTTTGATTGACTTTCATTGTCACTGTTGGAACCCTCAATTCTCAATTAGTGTTTGAGGATCCTTCAGGTGAAGACAGCCTCAAACATTATCCTGCAACATTATCCCGCAACATTATCCCCTTAATAAATTCATACTCGTGTATTGCCATTTTGGTTAGATGACGTTCATACACTCCATTGTATATGAGAGACCTCCTCTATAATGTTGCCCGTAGGAGCTGTGCACAAGGCATCTTCTAACGGAGGGCCGTCTATCAGAAGGTTTTATTGTATAATAATGTCTTTACATAGAGGACTTGTAAATAGTTTCTTGTATCACAACTTGTTCCAGTGGGGAACTACTTTATAAATATGATGATTTTCACATGCTCATTACATTTACATTTTTTTTTCACAGAATCCGTCCATACTAGAACACGACAAGGCTACCAGAGACTTAGCAAATGGTTGCATGACTCCTGACCGAACCTTTATCTCTTCCCAAGGGAAGTTTTCAGTGTTGCCTTCCACTGCCAATATTGATAAGGAAACTACTCAGAAAACATTCAATAGGTGCTACTCAGACCTGAGCTCCAGGATCTCTACATCTCCCAGGCAACGTTTTAGAACTTTCTGCAGTTCGTCAGCTAGCCTTGCAAATAGCCATCATTGGTATAGATCATTTCAGGATGCACACCAAAAAACATATAGTGGTGATCTTTTGGAGAAAAATGCTCACCATTTTACAAATGGACAACGATTCACTCCACGCATTCTGAAAAATGAAGCACAGTCTTCTCTGGCCCATTACAGGTATTATACTCCTGTGAAGAAGAAAAAACTCCCAAAAAAGAAACTAGTGACACAAGAAACACAGACTGATTTCAACAGGTACTGTGAACTCCTGCTAACAGATAGTATTTTTGCCTTGTGTTTCCAGAATTATTGCTACATAGAATGTCAATGACTTTAACTCTGCAAAGTGCTGCTGTGTGTTAAAGTGTTTGGTTTCATGCTGTTCAAGTTTTTGTTATATTTATAATAAACCTATATAAACAAAGTAACTTCTCCTAGGAGAAGTACTTTCAAGCTGAAGTACACCTCTAGAAAAAGCACACAAATGAAAGTTGAGAATCATTCTGCCCTGAGTGGAGATACTCTCTCTTTTGCCAGAAAACATGCAGTTTCATAGACACTGATTGTATGGGGTCCTAATTTTGAAAAGATTCTGCTTGAAATACATGTCCAGTGAATATCTTCTGCCAGCTGCCATTAAGATAAGTAGGGAATGGTAACCTTCCCAATTCTGAATCCCGATTCTAGTGCTTAAACACAACTTAAGATTCTAGTTCCAATCAGGACTCAAGTTGATTACTAAGCTTTCATTCCTGAACTAGCAGTGGAAAATTGGAGTGAGAAGAGGTTTCAACTGGGAAAAGGCCCAGCTCTAACAATATAAGTGTAATTTGCACTAGATAAAATGGATCTAAATATAGTTGCTCATCAGATGTGAAGAGTTGCCTCCCTGCAGAAGAGTTATGTCCCTCAGTATAAACTTAAACACAATTTTACAGCCCCTAACTAATGTCATCTGCAGGATTGATGGAAAGGTTATAAAGTCATTCCAAGCTTATAAAAATTAGTCAACCACTACAGAAATCTTTAAATTCAGCTCTCAATAGCTGTATATTCAGATTAGTGCAAAATTTACAGATGCTGTAACTGTGAATGCATCGATCATATTGTGCAAATCTAGTTACTCAGATTTTAGTTCTAAATCAAATCTCTACTTTCTGATGACTTGAAATGAGTTATGTAGTAGCTTGATTAGAATTAGGTTTCAGCTTCAATTATCACTTTTATAAAGTATTTACAGCACAGAAACAGACAATTCGGCCCAATAGATCCATTCTGGTGTCTATGCTCCACACGAGCCTCCTCTCACCCTTCTTCTTCTAATCTCATCAACATATCCTTCTATTCCTTTCTCCTTCATGTGCTTATCCAGCTTCCCCTTAAACTCTTCCATGCTTGCTGTGCGTAAATTGGTTGCCATGTTTCCTACATTACAACAGTGACTACACTTCAAAAAGTACTTCATCGGCTTTGGGACATCCTGAGGCCGTGGAAGACACTATATAAATTTTTATTTTACTTTCTTTCTTTTGAAAGATTATTAGCCCTGAATAATGGAACTTTTTTCTTCTTTTTGCATCAAGGACTGCAGAGATTAAATACCGAATAAAACTCCCTTACACTGTCCATAAAATACACTTAATCTTGACCTCACCACAATGGCATTTCCGGGGCGATTTTCCCTGGATACTTTAGGCGCTAAAGAGCCTCCGAGGTGGCCAAGGTGGGGTCTTAAGCTGCAACGCCAGTTTAGCCTGCGTTTAGCGCAAGACACCATCTTGGTAAAAGAGTTGAAGTGCGCGCTAGGAACGGCCACCTGGAGGAATATTAAGGGGCTGATTGACGATTACATTTCCTGCTCATTAAAGAGGCTGCACGGCATTTTGGTGGGTAGCACTTCAATTAATGACCTCTCCTAACAGCGATCAGCTGAACAGGAGTAAACAAGTTGTTAGTCAGGATTTTGAATACTACTTAAAGCTATGCTCAGCTGTCAATGTTCACTAGCTGATTGAGATTGACTGACTAGATTGCGTTTGCGACATATCGGGAGACTTTTTGGGACACTTTGTCAAGACTTCACCAACACTATCAACAGTTTTCCCGGAAATTCTCTCAGGACTTCATCTAAAAAGAGTGAGTGCTGAGTCATCAGGAGAAAGGGAGTGCTTGGGCATCTTGCTAGGGGTCCCCCTTGCTCTGCATGACGATATGGGGGAGCAGATGAGGCCAGGCAGAGCAGCACCAGCTGCTGCAGGGGAGAGGGACAGGAGGGCAAAGAGGCCTCTGAACAGGAGACCCTATCCACCCAGGGTCTTCAGAGAGCACTACTCCTACATTCACATGACCCAAGGAGGTCATCACAAATATATGTGGCCTTGTGGAATGAAGACTCAGAGGTCGCAGCACAGCCAGTACTGCATTGCTTGTGGCAGTCAAGGTCACAGTAGCACTTAATTTTTATGCCACTGGAACCTTCCAGGCTGCCACAAGTGATATAAGTCAGATATCACAATCCTCTACACTTCTGTATAAGGGAGGCTGCTGCTGCTCTATATGGTCTGAGGAATGAATATATATCATTCCGTATTGCCAAAGAAGACCAGAGGCAGAGAGCTCTAGTATTCGACAGGATTGCAGGATTCCCCATGGTCCAGGAAGCCATTGACTGCACACATGTGGCTATGCGAGCCCCTCATTTAAACTCCGAGATGTTCAGGAACAGGAAGGGATCCATTCCCTCAATGTGCAGCTTGTGTGTGACCACCGGCAGTGCATCATGCAGGTGAATGACCCGCTATCCGGGGAGCTGCCACAATGCGTTTATAATGAGACACTCATTCATCCCACAGATCTTTGAGCCCCAACGCAATGTGCATGGCTGATTACTAGGTGACAAGGGACTCTGATGCCATGGCTCCTGACTCCCCTGAGAAAACCTTGACACGAGCTGAGCACTTATACAATGAGAACCACTCAGCCACCAGGAATATCATTGAGGAGACCATTGGGGTCCTGAAGCAGAGGTTTAGATGCCTTGACCGGTCAGGAGGTGCCCTGCAGTACTCGGCCGAGAAGGTCTCCAGATTCGTGGTGATTTGCTACATGTGCCACAATCTGGCGATCATGAAAGACCAGCCATTACCACCAAAAATTGTGCCAGAGGATCAGGGTCAGTAGCCGGAAGAGGAGGAGCAGGAGGAGGAAATGGAGGGGGACAGGGGAAGCACCAGAAGGATCCATGTAGATAGCCCGTACCTGGGAGGGACGCTCGCCGCCATCTAATAGAAGAGCGCTTTTGAGAGACATGCTCCACCATCAGACTCCGGAGCACTGTTGCCACATGTTTTACCTTCCACGACTGAGGATCCATCAGGAAGTCCAGCATCTGCACACAGTCCTTTCAACTCCTTCCCCATGAAGACCACGATAAAAAAGACCACCAATTCCACAACTACCCAATTATCATAATCAATCTTTATCTGCAGCACAATCAAATGATGGAAACATCGCATAACTAATAAATATTAAACTATTCACGCTTAGTACTTGCCCTTAGTGGCTATCTATAAGTGCTTTTGCCTAATCTAGTGCTTCTATGAAGTGCAACCCCTGTGGCAACAGCAGGCCAGGTGGATAGCTGCTGAGATTCTGAAGAGGGCAGTTCAGATGCCCTCCTGCAACGCCCTGGAGAGGCTGTGGGCCGTGATGGCCCCACCTCAGACTGCACCATCTCAGCATAGGCTTTGTTATAAATCTCATCATCATCAAGGAACTACTCATGAAATAACGCTGGATGGCCAGCTGGTGGCGCCGTCCAAGGAGTATAAATACTCGGGCGTGGGCCCAGCTTTCCAGGGACATTTTGTAAGACAAGGAACTAGTGAAGTACAACTAGACCTCCATGTTCTGAAACAAGTTGATTAAAGCCTTGCTTTATGCTCAAACCAAGTGCGTAGTGAGTTTTATTACATCAATTTAATCAACTTGATATCGACTCCACGCTTTGGGTGATTTTGGGAACAGCCAGCTACGACTCGAACCGTAGAAGGGAACTCAGACAAGTAATCGATCCATCATGGAGAAACTACTCAGACCCGCCCGTCTCGACCTGGACCTGAATTCACTTACAGCCGCTAAGGTATGGAAACACTGGTATCGTACCTTTAGCAACTTCCTTGAGGAGTGTGGTGAGAATGTTCCTAACAAGTTACGAATGCTTGCTAATTATGTATCCCCTCATGTGTTTGATTATATCGAAGACTGTGTAGACTATGACGCCGCTATCCAAATACTACAGCAGCTATATGTCAAGTCCCCAAATGAAATTTTTGCTCGGCATCTACTGGCCACAACTCGACAACAACCCGGGGAATCACTTGACAAATTCCTTCAGAAACTTCGCAGGCTCAGCAAGGATTGTAATCTTAAAGCTGTTACAGCTGAGCAGTACCAGGAGGAGTTAATTCGTGATTCCTTTATTAATGGGATTGCGTCTCCCTTCATATGTCAGCGTCTGTTGGAGAATAAAACCCTCAAGTTACAGGCTGCCTATGACCAGGCATGTTCTCTGGACTTAGCAAAGAGGAATGCAGACACCTATCTTTCACCACGTGCACGGGCTGCTGCTATCACTTTTAGTGACTCCTTCGATAGGCCTCGGGCGGATGCCCTCACGGATGACGACTCCAACTTGGCTGATGTCAACCCTAACCTAGAAACCTACACTGATGACGACCCCGCCCTAGCGGCATCTTGGCAATCTGGAAGGAAGTGTTTCTTTTGTGGAGGTGCGTTCTATTATAGGAAATTTTGTCCTGCTCGTAACGCGACCTGCAATCATTGCAGCAAGAAAGGTCACTTTTCTATGGTATGCCAGTCAAGAGCCGCTGTTAGTAAGAAAGGCCACTTTTCTAAGGTATACCGGTCGAGAGCTCCTGTTAGTTTTGCAGCTACTATCTATAAAACTGCTCCTCCCCCCAAGAGCCACTACTAAGGTTACAGCTGCAATCTATAAAACTGCTCCTCCCCCAAGAACCACTACTAAGGTTACAGCTATCAAGGGTCAAACTGCCCCTCCTCCCATCACAGCTATTTTTCCCCAAAGTTTGTCCCATGCAGCCACGAAGGTTTCGGTAAATGGACACATTTTGAGTGCACTAATCGACTCATGCAGCTCTGACAGCTTCATTAGTGAGCGGGCTGTCAGTAAGTTAAAACTGCGTATTTACCCCTCGGACAGGGAAATTGCAATGGCTCTGACGACACTGACCACCAATTCTTCCGGCTTTTGTCTTGTCGACCTTATTCTCAATGGCCGCACTTATTTCTCCACCCGGCTTGGGGTGCTCAAGAACCTATGCAGTGATGTGCTCCTGGGACAGGATTTCCAGAAACAACACAAAAGACTCACTTTCAAGTTTGGAGGGTCAAAGCCGGAGCTTACTATTTCCAAAGTACCGTTGTATGCGCTTTCGGCGGCTTCGCTCGATGAGCCCTCCTTGTTTGCCAATCTTTCCCCCCGATGTAAGCCCATAGTCACCAAATCACGACGTTTCAGCCAAGATGATCGATCCTTTATCGAGGCAGAAATCTCTCGCGTTCTAGCTGACGGTATCATTGAGCCATGTTCATCTTCCTGGCAGGCTCAAGTCATCGTTGTCAAAAATCCTCTGAAGCAACACAAGAAACGTCTTTGCATCGATTACTCGCAAACTATTAACCAGTATACTGACCTGGATGCCAACCCACTACCACACATCGATGACATGGTCAATAACTTTGCAAACTACAAGGTATTTTCAACCTTTGATTTAAAGAGCGCATAACATCAAGTACTGTTAAAGGACTCTGACACAAAGCATACGGCCTTTGAGGCCAATGGTCGGCTTTACCAGTTTTGTCGCCTTCCATTTGGGGTCGCCAATGGGGTGGCCGTCTTTCAACGGGCAATGGATAGCCTAGTCAAACAGGAGAACTTAACGGACACTTTTCCATATCTGGATAATATCATCATTGCTGGTCATGACCAGAAGGAGCATGATGCCAACCTCCAGAAATGTTTTGACTTTCTCTGTCGTCGCAACTTAACCTTAAATGAGTCCACATCTGTGAAATCAGTACCATCAGACAACATCCTTGGCTACTGGGTGGGCAACGGTGTCATCAAACCGGATCCGGAGTGACTTTGTCCGCTACAGGGCAGCACGGTGGCATAGTGGTTAGCACTGTTGCCTCACAGCGCCAGGGACCCGGGTTCAAATCCGGCCTCGGGTGACTGTCTGTGTGGAGTTTGCACATTCTCCCCGTGTTTGCGTGGGTTTTCTCCGGGTGCTCCGGTTTCCTCCCACAGTCCAAAGATGTGCGGGTTAGGTTGATTGGCCATGATAAAAATTGTCCCTTAGTGTTAGGGGGGATTAAATACGTGGGGTTACGGGGTTACTGGGATAGGGCTTGTGTGGGATGGCTGTCAGTGTAGGGACCAGGTGCTAGGGTTTGGATGATCAGCCATGATCTCGTTGAATGGCGGAGCAGGCTCGAAGGGCTGAATGGCCTACTCCTGCTCCTATCTTCTATGTTTCTATGTAGGAGCTCCCTCCCCCTACGAATCTCAGCTCTCTTCGTCAGGCACTCGGCATGTTCGCCTATTATGCGAAATGGATACCCCACTTCTCCGACAAGATCCAGCCCCTGCTTCACACAAAGTCATTTCCATTGGAGGCAACAGCTATTTCAGCTTTCAATCTCCTCAAGCGACAACTGGAAAAAGCCACGCGTCGTTCCATTGATGAAAATCTTCCTTTCGTGGTCGAGTGCGATGCATCGGATGTGGCGACCTCTGCTACCTTGAATCAAGGTGGTCGACCCGTTGCATTTCTGTCCAGAACTTTGCAGGGTAGCGAGCTCCATTATCCTCCTGTCGAGAAGGAGGCTACGGCCATCATCGAAGCTGTACATAAACGGAGTCATTTTCTCGCTCGTTGCCATTTCACACTTATAACCGATCAGCGCTCCGTGGCCTTTATGCTGGATAACCAGAAATGCACTAAGATCAAGAATAACAAAATACAACTCTGGAGGATGGAATTGGCCGCCTTTGGATACACCATACATTATCGACCCGGCAAAGAGAATGTGGCCCCAGATACCCTCACGCAGGCATTCTGCTCTTCTATGTCAACTTCGACTCTTGCGGATCTTCATACTGACTTATGCCATCCTGACGTTACCCGTATGGTGCACTTTGTGCGATCTAAAAATCTCCCATTTTCTACGGAAGATGTGAAACGAACATGCTCCTCCTGTAGAATTTGTGCGGAATTAAAACCGCAATTCTTCCGTCCATCGGATGGCTTGCTCATACACACTATGCAGCCTATGCAGCGACTCAGCATTGACTTTAAAGGGCCATTGCCTTCCTCAACGTGAAACACCTACTTACTTACTATGGTGGATGAATATTCACGCTTTCCTTTTGCTTTCCCGTCCCAATATGTTTACTTCCACAGTGATCAAATTCCTTGATCAAGTCTTTTACCTTTTTGCGGTACGGCCAATTTCATCCACTCTGATTGGGGTCCCTCCTTCATGTCAAGCGAACTCAAAAGTTATCTCTCCCAAAGGGGAATCGCCACAAGTAAAACAACACCGTACCATCCCATCGGTAACGGACAGGTTGAGAGATACAACGCTATCATTTGGAACGCTGTTCGTCTTGCGCTGAGGTCACGCAACCTACCAGACCAGCAGTGGGAAACTATGCTCCCTGACGTGTTGCATTCCATCAGGTGTCTCCTTTCTACGTCTACCAATGTCACACCTCACGAGTGATTCTTCAGCTTCCAGCGTCGCTCCACCCATGGGACGTCTCTACCGTCATGGTTGGCAGCTCGCGGCCCCGTGCTGCTCCGAAGATTCGTCCGATCGTCTAAAAACGATCCTCTCGTCGACGAGGTAGCACTCACGGGCTTCAATCCCACGTACGCGCACGTGCGGAACCCTGATGGCCGTGAGTCCACCGTTTCGCTCCGGGACCTGGCTCCCTGTCCAGCCGGTCCCACGGACCTAACTGATAGAGGGACCCATGGGGATGATGCCGACACTCTGCGCTCCCCCGAAGATGACGCCCTACCTGGGACATCGAGAGATCTGCCAGCTGCTCCACCAGATCCACTCGGGGAGCCGGGCGCTCCCCATGGGATGGCCACCCGAGGCCAGGACGCCAGTCAATCCCCAGCTATCCAACAGGATGAAGCCAGTTCTGCGCCTGTGGGGACCCGCACCCGGAGTCACGATCTCCCCAGCCTCCCTCGGGTCAATCAGAGCAACACGGGCCCTGTCGATCCACCGGTATGGATCAAGCGGCCCAGGGACCAAGACATGGTCCGGGGAGACGTGCCTTCTAGCCATAAACAAAAATCTAAAAGACTGCGGCTATTCGTGGTCCGCCTAATCCGTTAAGAGGAAGTCGTCGGACTTCCAAATCTATTAGGCAGGAAGAATGTTATAAATCTCATCATCATCAAGGAACCACTCATGAAATAACGCTGGATGGCCAGCTGGTGGTGCCGTCCAAGGAGTATAAATACTCGGGCATGGGCCCAGCTTGACAGGGACATTTTGTAAGACAAGGAACTAGTGAAGTACAACTAGACCTCCATGTTCTGAAACAAGTTGATTAAAGCCTTGCTTTATGCTCAAACCAAGTGCGTAGTGAGTTTTATTACATCAGGCTTCAGTTGTCTGGGCCGCCCGGCTGACAGGCAACTACAAGGGCAATGGTGGAGTGGTGGGAGAGGAAGCAGTAATGATGGCATCTGAAGAGAGGCCAGTAGGTTCCTGCTCCATGATTCCTATGCCACTACCTCGGGGCCTCTGTTCAGCCAGCCCAGTGATGTGGGGAAAGACAGATCTCTAGCCATCGGAGACCCTCTACAAACCCCTTTCAACCAAGGAGCCCAGAGCTACCATGGCAGTTGCATGAGCTTTCATTGCTGTTCGATGCAAGCTGCAATGACTGCATTGGAAGCTGCAACCTCAGTCATCAGACGCTGCATGATGTCGGGCTCCACAGATCTCTGGCTAGAATTGGCCCACCTCTCCACGCTGGAGAGGATGGGTTCCAGGCTCTCCGTCAAGCCATGGACCAAGGTGGAGGCAGACTCCTCCAACCCCCTAGCCATGACCCGTAAACTTTCAGGCAGGCTGTCCATTGCACCAAGCATTTGATTTGTCAGACCCATCAACCTTCCTCTGAAGCTTGTCCCTGCAAGGTCCTCATCTGACTCCCCTACAGCAGAACTAGTTTGCTGCCTTGCGCTCCCCCCCCACCGCCCCACTCCCCGGCAAGGTGGCACCTGTGGTGTCCCTTCCACCCGGCATGGCTGCTGCCCACTAGTGCTGGTGGGTCCCACTGTGAGGATCCCTCTTCTAACTTAACCTCTAAGTTACGTGTGGTGCTGGTCTCTGAGCTGGTGCCTGCGACAGTGGTAGCCATTGATGCAATGCATTCTTCCACGCTCTCCTCCTCTTTCTCCAGTCGACGAGGTGGCTCTTGCTCATCTTGCACTTGCTCCAGGGGGGCAAGGTGGCTCCTGCTCCTAGGAACCTGCAATGATAAAGCTAGAAGGTAGGGTGCAGTGCATGTGGCCACTATAGGAGGATGTGTGTGATGAGACTAATTGGAGCTTGGGAGTGAGGGTCACTTTGGGATTTTAGGGATCAGGAATTGTTGTGCATCTGTAAGGAAGCTGGAATGGCCACATACCTCTAGGCGATATGCCCCCTGCTTTGCCTCTGGTCACGGCATCTCCCATTCCCCTCCCTATCATGGCCAGTACTGCCTCCTCAAGGGGAGTGGTGTCATGCAGGTGTGCTTGACCTCCCCCGGTCAGGTCCTGCTGACATCTGTTATGCGCTATCTTGTCCTGGAAGAGAAAGAGTGGTGATTGTGAATGAGTGTATTGACAGGTGTGTTTGTGTGTGTGTGTGAGATGTGAGTAATGTCTGTGAAGGATGCAATAGTGTGGGGTACGTGAATGTCAGTGTATAGTTAGATGGTGGATGAAGTGTGTTGAGGTTGTGATGCTAGTGGTGATGCAGTTATTGAGAAGTGTGTTTGTGAGATGGGATCTTACCTTGGCCACTCGGGTCAAGTTGTTAAACTTCTTGCGACACTGGAGCCATGTCCTGGGGCCAGGGCTCCTGGCTGTCACCTCCCGGGCGATCTCCCACATGCACTGCATTAGCTGCCTCTGTGGCCTCCTTACCCCTCTGCGGGTAGAGGATATCCCTCCTCCTTTGTATCTCCTCCACCGGGACCTCCAATGCCGTATCTGGGAACCTCAGCACCCTCTCTCTAGGTCCCTGAGCCATCCTTCCACGTTGCCTTCTCTCCCAGCTAGCACACTCCGCACCGTCAGTGGAAGTGAGTGAGTGCAGGCTACATATACAGCTCCAGGAAAATTGTATCTAATCAGCGCTTGAGTACTAAATGTGCAGGTGTCGGTTTCAGCGCCTGCAGGCACTTTTGAATCATGATAATCATCGATTAGCCTGAAAATTGCATGCTAAATCCACACTTTCAAACAGGCGTTTCTTATTAGCACTGTACCCATTTAGTGCCGGTTTTCACCAAAATAACCCCCTTAGGTTTCCTGCCTAATTGTTCTCGTTGCCTATCAGTGAAATTGCCAAATTGGTGACAGTCTTGGATTATGCCTGGCGTAAGGCTGTAGAATTGTGCTCACTATGATCTGGGTCAAGACTATTAAACATGGTTTCATTTAGGAACCTGACAGCAGAAAGAGATTTTCAAACCTAAATTTCAGAGATCAAAAGAAGAGAGTTCTAATCCATTCTCTCACCCTGTTGCACATGTTTTATGTAATATAACCTTCTTAAAATAATCTTGAAATTAAGAATATTGTAAAGTAGAATGAATGATTTAAGCAACATTTTGTTCCTTTTGGATACAGAAATGCTATTTCAGTCTTCAAACAGTTAAATTGATATTAAAACTGTAGTTCATAAAGTTATGTTCATAATTTATAGCTCTCAAGATGCACCTTCACTGAAGAACAAGATGGATCGTTCACACTTGGCTTCATCGCAGGTTAGGTGATAAACAGTTTCTTCTGCTGTAGGCAATCTTAAATGCTGTGCTGAAAGATAAATCTTCACATTACTCAAGTGAAATATAATAAGACTGAATATTCCATACACAGTATAGATTAGAAAGCATTCACAGCGTCAGAGATAAAGTTGCTGTTCTTCATATTTTGAGTGACGTTATCCTTTCGAATATTGAAGTTTTAGAAATTAAATGTAAATTAGTGTTTATAAATTATATAAGGTTCCATGAACATCCTCCGACTGCGGAACCCGGCGCATAGTGCAAAAAACAAGGCTGAAGCGTTCGCGACCACCTTCAGCCAGAAATGTCGAGTAGATGACCCTTCTCGGCCTGAGGTTCCCCCACCATCACAGATGCCAATGTTCAGCCAATTCGATTCAGCACATGATATCAAGAAACAGCTGAGTGCACTGGATACAGCAAAGGCTACAGTTTTTGACAACGTTCAGGCTGTAGTGCTGAAGACCTGTGCTCAAGAACTAGCCACGTCTTTAGCCAGGCTGTTCCAGTACAGCTACAACACTGGCATCTACTTGACAATGTGGGAAATTGCCCAAGTATGTTCTGTCCACAAAAAGCAGGACAAGTGCAACCCAGCCAATTGCCATCCTATCAGCCTACTCTCAATCATCAACGAAGTGATGGAAGGAGTTGTCAACAGTGCTATCAGGTGGCACCTGCTCACCATTAAGCTGCTCACTGATGCTTAGTTTGCATTCCGCCAGGTCCACTCAACTCCAGACCTCATTACAGCCTTAGTCCGAACATGGACAAAAGAGCTGAATTCCAGTGGTGAGGTGAGAGTGACATCAAGGCAGCATTTGGTCGGGTGTGGCACCAAGGAGCTCTAGTAAAACTGAAGTCAATGGGGATCAGAGGGAAAACTCTTCAGTGGCTGGAGTCATACCTAGCATAAAGGAAGATGGTTGTGGTTGTTAGAGGCCAATCATCTCAGCCCCAGGACATCACTGCAGGGGGGCCTCAGGGCAGCATCTTAGGCCCAACTATCATCAGTTGCTTCTCCAATAACCTTCCCTCCATCATAAGGTCAGAAATGGGGCTGATCGCTGATGATTGCACAGAGTTCAGTTCCATTCGCATTTCCTCAGATAATGAAGCAGTCCATTCCCAGATGCAACAAGACCTGGAGAACATCTAGGCTTAGGCTTTTAAATAGGAAAAACCGCGCATGCACGGTATTTTGAATGGACCACACAGCTCCTTAAAGTGGACTGCGCACCCAAAAAAAAATTAAAGGGAACATTGTTGGCAAGCAACATTCACGCCACACAAATGACCATCTCCATCAAGAGAGAGCATAACCACTTCCCCCTGACATTCAATGGTATTACCATTGTTGAATTCCCCCATCAAATCCTGTAGCTGCTAGAGCAGGTCAGAGGCTGGCTATTCTGCAGTGAGTGGCTCACCTCCTGATTTCCCAAAGCCTCACCACCACCTACAAGGCACAAGTCAGGAGTGCTGGAATATTGACCAATTGCTTGGGTGGGTGCAGCTGCAACACCACTCAAGAAGCTGGACACCATCCAGAACAAAGCAGTCCCATTGATCAGCAGCCCCATCCACCATCTCAACCATCCACTCCCTCCACCACTGGCGTACCGTGGCTGCTGTGTGTACTATCTACAAAATGCACTGCAGCAACTCTCCAAGGCTTCCTCAACATCACCTCCCAAACCCATAACCTCCACCACCTAGAAGGACAAGGGCAGCAGCTACATAGAAATACCATCAGCTCCAAGTTCCCCTCCAAGTCACACACTATCTTGACTTGGACATATATCACCGTTCCTTCATTTTCGCTGGGTCAAAATCCTGGAACTCACTACCTAGCAGCATTGTGGGATTACCTTCACTACATGGACTGCATTGGTTCAAGAAGACGGCTCGCCACCACCTTTTCAAAGGCAACTAGGGATGGGTAATAAATGCTGGCCTTGCTAGCAACGCCCATATCTGCAGAATGAATTTAAAAAAAGATTTTTATTATAATCATTACAGACATGATGGATATATTGCTAATATACATCAATTTTACAAGCTAAGTACTGACTGATTGAACAGTAAGATGACATTTAGAAATATCATTATATTTAGTAGAACTGTAAGATGTGTCACTTTGTTCTGATAGGCTGTTTATAATAAGCAGATATGCCCTGATGAAGAACAAGAGGACAGGGATGTTTTCCCTCACAATTTGCATTGCGAAGAGCTACAAGAATGTTTTGAATGCCTTTATGATTACTCTGTACCAAGGTATGTACATAAATATCCATCTATATGTCTATAAAATATATATTTTTTAAATTATATAACATATTAAAGTCTTGTATATAGCATGTACTTCCTCTAATACTTTCCTATTTTGTTATGCCTAGGCTGTCACTTTTAACCTATTTTCTTTCTTTCTATCTTTCTTTTTTTTCCTGTTCTCTTTCTCTTTTCCTCTCTTTCTTTCTCCATTTCTCTTGCTGTACATATAAATTATCTCTGCGACCTCCTAGCTCCATCTTCAAGATAGGTGTCACTATTATCTGAAGTGGCCACCCACCTGAACCTTTCATAAATCAGACCTTGTGCCCAATATTCACACAGCAGTGTTTCAAGTCCTTGATTATGTACTGCTTTTTTCCCAAATGTAATTTATTTAATTTTTAATAAAATAGTTTTAAAATTTCATTTGTCCAAGGTAGCCAGAGTCATAGCTGCCAACCGTGGCTACTGAGAGCAGCTGCGGTTGATTGAGTGAATTTCTATGAAAATAATGTTGTTCATCCACATCATTAAAAATCCAACAATTATCAAATACTTCAATAGCAGAAAATGAAAACACTACATCAGCGCCAAAACACACTATTCTGAAGAATCTGCTCAGCCAATCCTTAACCACATAATTAAAATTAAAAACATCCAAAAATCTTCAAATAATTAAAACATCACAGACAATACATCAAAGCACAACACACCCACATAAAAAGAAACAGAAAAATATGCAAACATAACATGGTCACAGATGGATAACCGCAACACCATAAATACCAAACGTAACCATATCAGAACAAAAAAAAAACACAACCACAACTGGTTAAAGTTATGTACAAAACTGAGAAATCATGAAACCTTTATTTATTATCTTCAAAATGAACTACTCTGGTTAGATATCTCCGGTGCAAAAAAATCCAAGCTAACACTAGGGGTATGCTATAGATCACCTTGTAAAGCATAAGAAGGAGAAATTGTTCTATGAAGAGATAAGAAGGGTGTGTGAAAAAAAGTTATTTTAAGGGAATATTTCAATCAAACTAATATAAACTGGGAAAACCCAAATGGTTTAGAGTCAGAGTTGCTAGATGTAATGCGTGACTATTTCTTGACCCAATGCATTAAGGAAGCCACAAAAGGCAATGCTCATCTTTTTTTATTGACTCAGAAGATATACAGGTTGTGGAAATCATAGCACCCTAGGGGACAACAACAATGGAATGATAAAGTTTTAAGACCATCTAGGAATCAAAAATATCCAAAACCAGGAGCCTGGTACATAACTTAAAAGATTAAATTCAGTGAAATGAGGGAACCGCTAAAGCAAATAAATTGAGGAAGGTTGTTCAATCACTTCAGCAGAATAAAACTGCAATACCTTTACAGGTATAATGCTGAGCATGCAGGATAAATACATACCCAAAACCAACAAACTCAGTTAAGCTAGCATGATGCTATATAGATCAACAACAAATTAAAAGTAAGATAAAGAGGAAAATTGGCCTGTACAAATATTGCAGGTAGAAAGGGGAAGTGGCTCACTGGGATGTAATGTAAGAAAATGCAGGAATTTATGCTAAAAGCTTGATCAGAAGGGCAGCGAGACTTGGAAAAGGACATAGAAGCTGAAGTTAAGCATAACAGTAAAAAAAATTATTTCAGTACCACAACTACAAGAGGGCAGTAAGAGAAGCGGTGAAATTGGCACAAGGCCTTATCCAATTTCTAGGCCTCAGAGGAGAACTGATAGAGGTCTTTAGAATTATGAGCAGAACCCTTTAAATGAGAAGCAAGGCCTTCTCCACTTGCAGCAACACTCCCTGTGACCTCAGCAACTTTAAATAACTGTAGAACGCTCCAAACCATTGCACAAACTTAGACAGAGTCAGTAGAACTGAAAATGCAAGTCAGCTGCAAGTTGTTGATGGTCCCTTTAAATAGCACTTCTGGGGGCTCCTTCCTGCTGCTGAATGCTTGGTCAGTGGGTCGTGATTAGGAGAGGGCATTAAAAGGAGCGGCGACGTCCAAAATGGCAGATCGTGCATCAAATCAGCGTTGCACACTCATTGACGTCACGATCTGCCTCATCTAAATATGTGGAGTGAGCACTGGCAATGGCAGCGCTATCGACCTCCCCAAAATGACAGCCGCCGTGGGACCTGTTGCAAGTGGGCGGTAAGCGAGTCGGCTGCCATTTTTTCATCAAAACTGGCCTTAGCGGCTGGCGCTAAACCCCCGAATTTCGCAGCCAGAATCTTTTTACAGAGAGAAGAACCCTAGCCTGCTCAGTCTTTCCGAATAGTTATATCCTCCAGTTCTTTTTAAGCAGAGACTTTAAGACAATTCAATGAATCTTCTAATTAACTACGAAAGATAGGCACTATTTTAGTAGGAATAAAAAAACTGCTATATAAATTGAACAGCCATCGACTGGAGTTTGGCAGTGATTGTAACAAATTGATAAATAGAGCTACCTTAATTACAAAGCCAAACCAAAGTTTTGAAGTAAACCGTTGTGGCATATAAATGACTATTAATGCACATCTGCCGATGAAATACTGCTACCATTATGAACATTTTCATATCCAAAATAGCTCTTGGAACAATTTATCTTACTTATACTTAAAATTATATTTTAGTAAACAGCTTTAGTAGCAAGAAAGTACCATCAAGTCTTGAATTAAGTGGCAAATACATCTCTAGCAATAATTACAAAAAACAAATCTGAGTTTTCTAACGCAATTTGAAATATTCCCAAGTAATAATCTCCATTAAACCATATTAATTCACATATATGCTGCACTTTATAAAAGTAAAAATCAGGTATATTTTTAATGTAGTGTAGGGGCCACCAATATTTGGATGCGGCCTATATGCTATGTCAATTTAATGCACATCAATACAATAGAAAAAAAGTGCTATTTATGCATAGTCAGAAGGATTGTCACTAGGATTTCAGTAAAATATAATGGTGGATAGCACTGCTTAGGTGAAAGTAGACACCCGGAATGTTTAGAACTTTAAACTTTGTAAGAACGGGTCTTCACAATAACCATGAGTTAAAAGAGAACTGAAGTTGATGCAATAAAGAAATGTTATAGCTCAAAATATCATAATCAAGGGGCCATCTAATTTTCCTGGTTACTTGGTTCACCGTGACATCTGATATTTAAAGTGTAACCACTATTTTCTTCTATTCAAACCAATTGTTTTCAGGTTATCCTCATCAAATAGAATCAAGTCACCAATTATGAGAAAGGTTAAGGCCGAGTAAGTACTGTGCTTGATTTGATTATGGCTATTTTCAAACTAGGGTCCCACGAAGATTTCTGATTTTTTCTATATTTGTTGACTTTACTAATGTTGTGTACCCTGCAATGATGACAGTGTTTTCCTTTGGGTAGTTAACATTACCTTTTGGAACTTATAAAAGTTTGAAAAAGTAAAGCTGTGCCAGTTTTCTAGCAAAGCTAAAATCTTGTAGGTAATGTTAATGGGAAATATGGGATTTTGCTCACCTCGGCGAGCCCGGTGGGGGCGATGTCGGTGGCGGGTCACGGTCACGCTGCTGGCTCCATCCCGCTGTCTAAAATGAATTTACGTTGATAGGGTTTGTTAAGCCCGCTCAGCGGGTTTCCCGGCCCAATTAGAGGAAGCAGGTCTGGTGACATCATTCATGACGCGTCATCAGCCAGTTTCCTTAAAGGGACCATGGCCAACTTTCTTTTGACATTTGTGCTGTCAGTGTTCTACAACACTGAAGTGCTGCAAACACTGACAATCATTGCACAGAGGTGCAGGGCTGCATCCAGGTTCTCCCATAACTCCCTCCATATGCTTATGGAGGGAGTCACAGCACGCAGAGAGGTCCTCTTCCCTTCTGATAGGCGGAAGAGACCTCCCCAGGAGATCAAAACAGCCTGGTTGGAGATTGCAGAGGAGGGCACAAGGTGAGACTGTATAAATGGCACCCATGCCGATGGATTAGATGGCAGGTGAAATAGAGATGACAGAAGCGATCTGTTAATGGTGAGAGAGGTAATGAGGTGAGACTGGATAGAGATTTTGCTGGAAATACTTGCAGCCTGCTGATTCTGTTCTGGAGGAGCAGCTTGTGGCTGAGGAAAGTGATCATCTGTCAGGTGGGAGCTTTTACTGTCAAGGAATCAGCTGGAGAAATGTCCACTGAACCCCCGCCTCAGGTTGACAGACGTGGTCCCCGAACAGCGTGGTTCCCGTGGCCATGAAGTTAAAGTTGAGCGCTGACAGACCCGACATTGGGAAAGGCACGTTGTGGCGGGTTGACAGTGAGTTCCCGACCTGCTGTCAAAAAAAACCACTTTCCCACCCGACCTGCCATCGATCTCACCCACTGACACCCGGGAAAATTCTGGCCAATATATCCTGGTCTCAGTATCAAACCCCTAAACTTCAGGCTACCCAAATTCTTGTAGGTTGGGTTGATAAGATTTAGATTGGCTCCTACTTTCTTCCAAGTCCCAAATACTACAACAGATTGTATTTACAAATTATTTACTGCTAATGTGCATTTCTCTGCAGAGAGGAGGAATTGAAATATCTTGAGTTCATCTCTGATGTTACCAGTGAAATACTGAATCGAGGATTATTTTCAAACAGGTATCACTTTACTTTCTACCTTCCATCATTGGGCTAGCCTGTAAGTTCACTCTTTACCAAAAGAACTATAGGTTCAAGTAATTTTAAGTGTAAGCTTGGGAAGTTTCAAATTGATAGTATAACTAGGTTGGAAGATTTTTTTTCAGTGACTTGTATTACATAGATACTTAATTTAATCTCTCAGAAATGTCACAAAGCACTTCATATGCAATGAATTACTTTGAAGTGGCTGTTATGTAGGTAAATGTCGCAGCCATTCTGCACACAGCAATATCCCTCAAATCTGTTTTGTCGGTGTTGGCAAAAGAAGAAATATTTGTTGGGACACTGGGAGAACCTGCCTTTCTTCAAAACAGTGCAGTGGCACCTCTAACATCCAGGTGAACAGGACCATTCTATAACCAAGAAAAAAAACACGCCTACTATGCAGCACTCCCTCAGTATGGATTGAAGTGTCAGCCTAGATTGTATGGTGTACAGTTCTGGGCACTGTACTACAGGAGACATCCTGGCCTTGGAGAGAGTACTAAGGACAATTAAGTTGATAAATAGGATTGCCACCTCTGCTATGAGGAAACACTAATGGTTCTCAGAGTTTTTACACTGGATAAGAGGCAGCTTAAAGATCACCTTACTGAAGTTTTGAAGATCTTCAAGGGAATTGATAAGTTAAATGGTGTACAATATTAACACGAGATCCAGGACAAGAGAAAAGGTGAATACACAAGAAAAGGTGAATATACAGTTAAGACATAACTTCTTCATGCAGAGGGTGGTAAGCACTGTGGATGGTGCAAATATTATGAATTAATACTTTTAAGTGGATGGTGGATACACTGTTAGCAGACAAGGGTATCTGCGGTAAAATTGGATAAGAAATTTGTGACCTTTGGTAGCTGTGCAATGGGTGGAGGTGATCCTTTCCAGTTCTGTATAGTCCTTTGTTCCTAAGTACATTGGAATATATAGGGGGCACGGCCACTTAATTTAAGTATGTCTAGTGATGTGTCGTGAATAGGAAGGTAAGTTGCGGGGGACAGGAAGGGGAGGGAGTGTTGCGATCGTGAAGAGCGGGGGTTCTGGGGTGACAGCAGCCCAGATTATTTTTGTGGGCCCCGGAGGTGCACTCCTGCTCCTCCAGGGCCTGCAAAAATAACTGAACATTTATCTTCTCTTCCATCCCCCATGGAACTGATTGGAGCCTGCTCCGACCAGTTCCTGCCTAAAATGGCAATCGGGATCCTATTTACGACCATGATTTCCATATCAAAAGGGACCTATAGCCTAAATCAGGTGGATGCTTTGGACAACCGGTGGTAGGCCCCTTTTAAATTGGAGCCAGCTGCATCGCCCGTGTTAATGGGGTGGTAAGGCTACCAACCCCATTCTGAGGCTGTTATTGCCCCGTTAACGCCAGGCAAAGGCAGTGAAAATCAACCCCCCACCACCACCTTAGATTCGAGGGAAGTTTTGAATGTTTATGTTGAGAATACAGCGTAACTTTAGACACACTATAATACATTTGTATTTGTTATTGGGAGAATGGTTGCCCTCAATGCTGGTAAATTTGGAGATCATCCCCTTCCCAATTTTCACATTTTGTAATATTTTCCAAAAAATGCAAGACGATTTTAAGGACATTTGGCTCATCTTGCAAATATTTTAAAATTTGTGTTAGATTGACTATCACTTTGATCATGAGCGTGTAATCATTTTGACCTGGCTGTCTCATAATGCGATATGCTGTGCAGATTCAGATCTCATCCATCAACCACCTTTCCTAGTGATTCCAGTGAGATAGGCACATACAGGTGGGTTCAGTGTTTCTGGCACCCATCCGAGTGAAAGTTACCAAGTATTGTACTCTTAGTAAATGAATGATAAGACTGGTAACATGCAGCTTTGTTTCAATAGCATTCCTTAAACCTTTCAGGGGAGAAATTCAGTAGGTTGTGCCACCCGTTAGCGCCTTAAGAGGGCGGTAAGTGGGTCGCAAGCCAACTGGTGCCCTGGCGCGGCACTGCCCACGCCTCCCGCTAAATTCCGCGGGACGTTAGTGGTGGCGCTAGCCGTTAGCGCTGTGCCGCTGCCGATGACATCATCGGTATGCGCAGCGCCCCGCTGACGCCCCGGCCGCAATATTCGGCAGCGCCCCCTGATTTACCGCCGGACGCTATGTCCGGCCAGTTCAGGGGGGCCTACCTGCGGCCGGGGAGGCGCAAATTAAAGGAGAGGTGCGGGGCGGCCATTTTTGTTGTTGGCCGCCTGCCAGCACCTGCCTGCGCTCCCGTCCCCGGCCTCCTGAACCCCCCCCCCCACTGCGGAGTGCCGGCTGCGTTCCACGAGCCCGGCACTTCTCTTCGGTGCCGGGCTCTTTTGTCTGCACTCCCGATCCTCAGGGGCCCGGCTGGGCCCCAGATCGCGCTGCACAAGGCCCCTCCCCTTTAAGAAGGGGAGGAAGGCCTGCAATACCGCAGCGCGACGTGCCACAGCGTGTGGCGCTGCGGCACATTGCGTCACGATATTCACTCGCAGCGCCCCAAGAGGGATGCGGGGCGCCTCCAGTAGCGCCGCGCTTCCCTTTGGGGCGCAACCACTCAATTTCCGGTGGGCGGGCGCGAATGTTTCCGGGGCGCTACTTTTAGCGCCCTGGCGAGGCTGGCGCCCCAAACAGAGCTATACTCAATTTCTCCCCCTTCCTTTCCTGGTATAAATTTTGTAAGATTTCTAAATATAATTCAATTCAACACTAATATTAAAATAATTAGGATGATAACGAGGGTTTTTTTCCCCACCCTGACTTAGTTACTGGTTTAGCACTTTTAACCCAACATATCACTGTGAAATCATTCATTCTCTAACTTTTGAACCTAAAATCTTGTAAACAAAGTTCAAATTGACTTTTTTAATTTTTAATTTTAAAAGATAGGAGCAGGAGTAGGCCATTCGGCCCTTCGAGCCTGCTCCGCCATTCAACGAGATCATGGCTGATCATCCAAACCCTAGCACCCGGTCCCTACACCGACAGCCATCCCGCCCAAGCCCTATCCCCGTAACCCCACGTATTTAATCCCCCCTAACACTAAGGGCCAATTTTTATCATGGCCAATCAACCTAACCCGCACATCTTTGGACTTATGGAGGTGATAATGCACAGCCCTGCATTAATAATATGAACTATTTTAATCTTTTATTCAGGGTTTTAGAAAGAATATTTGAACGTCGAATAGAAGAAAACAAACATCGACTAGATGAAGTGAGTATACATCTCAGGGCTCAGTATTTTCAAAACATGCATATATGTTTTATCAAATGGGAAAAAAATCTGTAGCTTTCAAATGAAAGGTTTTTTCTTTCTCCTCTATACCTGTAGGGATTGAGTACTTCCTAGCGTGTAGTTCCACTGACATTGGTCACCCTCAGTATTTCGACCAAGTAGGCATTAATCACTTGAGATCCTTGACAATGCGTCAGCAGGCTATTCAACTGTTGGGAGCACCACAGCAAAGCCCATCTGTTCTCACTGATACTCTCACACAAGCACTTCCACCAAGGAATACTGGATAGCTATCAGGCCTTGTCATCTTTAGGCTGGATTTCTTCAACCTTTTTCTTTGCCAACCTTCCAAGCTCAACATTACACAAACTCAAACTCATCCCGGACTCTGCTGCTTGTATCCTACCTTCTACCAAAACGTACTTTCCCATCATCCCCTTGCTGACCTTCATTAGCTATCCTTCCCTCAGCACATCAGCTTTAAAATCTCCGAACTGAAATCTCTCCATGGCCTCGCTTCTCCTTTCTCTGGAATAGTTTTTCTAAACCTCTCCACTTTACTACCTAGTCCCAACCTTTAAAAAACAATTTCCACCATTCCGTCCCTGTGAGCCCGAGTGGGAGTGCAGTAGTATGCAATCAGCCATTATGTCATTTATTCTGACCCATTGTCTAACTGCATAGCTACCACATCAGCTGTTGGCATTTAGCTAGTGAGCTTCTATGCTGCCATTTATTCATGGCGTAGCAATATAGCACTATTGAACCAGCACAACATGTTTAGAACAGACAATAAAGGAATTTTGGGACTGTTGAAAATGCTGGTTACCATAGTAATTGTGTCAGATGGCTGAGCAGATGTGGCTCATTAAACTCCAATCAGATATAAATGTTTCCACAGGCCTGGCTACAGATGCACATTTTTAATTCTTCAAACTTCCATAAAATGATAATGCACAATAACTATTTGCTTACAGTTTCATATGTTACTTTAAAGAGTTCTGCTCAAGCCTTTTAAAAGCAATCACATTACAAAGCATCGATACTTTATAATTTCCTACACGACAGCCCAACGATTTTTTTTTTGTGTTCCTTGTGTTTAACAGAAATGAACACTGGGACTTGCAGAGACACATTTCTGTGCAGAGATGTACATTAACACATGATTTCCTGTTTACAGGAAAAGTTACTTAGAAAGGAATAGGTTTTTGTTATGTGGCCTGCTACAAACAATATCATTCTAAATTATGGAAACCCATGAAACTCCGGGGCGTTGTTAGGATTCATACTGGGCCAGGCTGTGAAGCAATGGGATAGTCCGGAGCCTAAATTATTCTTGGAGTAAAATGACAGTAAGTGGTATTGATAGCTTTCTAGGTAATATAGGGATTCAAGATAAATTTGGCGATTGCTAATGCTGGAAACAGAGAACAATTGAAGCCCCCAGCACTAGAGGGTGAGGCAGCTCTCTGCTTGGAAAGGATGACACAGGGAGTTCTAACTGAAAGCGTTTTTTTCATATTCTCTTTTTGCACCTCTTATTACTTTATTTGTATCCCTTTGTTGCTTTTTATAGCTCTCCAAGTCTGCTGGATTTCCACTTTTCCTTACATTTGTACAAGCCTTTTTTTTAGCTTGATACTGTCTCTTACCTCATTCGTTGACAATGGTTGCTTAACTACACAAGTGGCCCCTTTGCCTTTTAGGGGCATGTACCTGTTTTATATTATACCAAATACTATTTTGAAGACTTCCCAATGTTTGTCTGTAGGCTTACCAATTAACAGTTCAGCCCTATTTACTGTGGTCAACTCATTTCTCATCTCTTCGAAGTTTGCCTTCCTTAAATTTCAAGCCCTGCTTTGTGACTTTCCCATCACCCTCTCAAACCTAATATCAAATTCAATCATATTACAGTCACTATTCCCAAGATATTTCCTTACCATCAGATTCTAATAGGCCCAGAAATTCGGGTTGGGGGCTTCCCACGGGTGCAAGCCCCCGACCTGCACTTACCTAGCGCGCCAGCCGTTGAGCTGTGGGCCCGCATGGGATTCTGATCCTGGGCCTGCTCCAACTGCCGGCACGCAGTGCTTGCGTATCCCAGGGGCGCAGTTAGTTCGATGCGTCCCCTGGGATCACATGGGCCATGGAGAGCCAATGGTAGCAGGGAATGCTTCATTCATAAGTTTGACAGGAAGAGCTGTCAAACCTATAAATACTATAAGCCCCAAAACAACACTAAAACTTCAAATAAATTTTTTTTAAAAATCACATTTTTAAAATAACTATAAATGACATGAAATAACTATTTTAAACAATAATTTAAATTTTTGAAAAAATTAATTACATTTTCTAATGGGGCTAAAAATAAACTTAACTTTCTTTAAAGTATTTTAAAATAAACCTGTGGAAAAAATGTTTTAATTTTAATTAATTCACCACTTACCTTGTTAAAAGCAGGCCTTGCGCCTGCTTTTTAAAAGTGTAACTGCTGGAGAATTACCCTCCCGGAGAAACCTGCAAAAAAAACGTAAGTTCGATGCACACGCGTTGCCTCTCCGGCGCACGCATTCCACCTGTCAACCCCTTCTTTCAGGGGAACGGAAATGCCAGTTTCCCGCGCATGGGCAGTGCATGCACGAAACCGGCACTTTCGTTGGACCTACGCGTGAGTACCCAGTGCGTACTCACGCGTTGAGACCCGAATTTCTGGGCCACTAACTAATTCTGGTTTGTTACAGATCACCAAATCTAGTATGGCCTACTTTTGTAAGTGGGGAATTTAGTGGCGGAGAACGGGCTGCAGGCCAATGAGAGTGGGGACCACATATGCAACATGGCAGAATCAGCCATAAACTGGCCAGACAATAGGAGTGGCCCAGAATGGGCCCGGATAAAACACTTTGGTAGAAAATTGTCTCAGCCCAGACTCGGCGCTACAGAGGCAGCATGCACCCGAACCAAGAGGCCCAAAAATCAATAGAAATTGATCCTCAGGCCTCATCTGAATAATTGGGGTGAGATGCCGGCACTGGTCACGCCTCTACAGGCAACTCGCCCAATAGAGAACAACAACTTTGGGCTAACAACAGAAAATGCTGGAAAAACTCTGCAGGTCAGGCAACATCCGTGGAGAGAAATTTGAGTTGACGTTTCGGGTCGAAACCCTTTTTCAAAACTGGAAAGGAAATAAAATAGATCGAAGGCAGGGCTGCGATTGAACAAAAGAAGTAAAAGAGACCAGCAGCGTCCCTCGGGTAAGTTCTGGCTCGGGTTGGGGGTGGGGGGGTCAATCACGACACCTATGGAGTCGGGGAAGCACTTTCGCTCCTCCTAGCTCCACAGAAAGGGTTTTGAAAAAAAAAAAGAAATTCTCAGACTTACCTTTGTTGGCGGCCGCTGCTGAATCCTGAGGCCTGACGCCTGCCACGCTGATTGGGAGCTCATTTTTAAAGGGGGTCTTTCAACAGGCATTAGGCCACTTGTATATGTTAATGAGGGACCGAATGCCCGTTTTCGAAGTCCACACGGAACACCTCAAAAATAGGCCCCGCACAGGCAATCCTACTACTTACAGGAAACTTTCAATTTACCGGCACCTAAATAACCGGAAATTTCGGTTAACTGGCAAAATTCAGGAGTAGGTTCAGGTAACTTTTATTACTTGCCTTCCTCCATCTGTTGCTGTGCAAGGGTGTGGCTGCAGCTGCTGCTAAGCTACAGAGACACTTGCAACTTGTGGCCATTGTTCTGAACCTGTTGCTAAGCAACAGGGTTTGTTGCTTTATACAGAGCTCTCATCTCTCCATATCATTTACTATAGCTTTCGGTTATCCGGAATTTTTGATGAACTGACACCACGTCGGTCCCATCCATGCCAGATAAAAAAAAGTTTCCTGTAATTGGTCAGCTTTGCACCCATTTTATGCTCAAAAACAGGTGCAAGGGATACCAATTTCTACCCCATTACTTCATCATCTGTAGTTCAGCAGTTTGGAGATAGAATTTTTCTTTTCCCTGGCTGAAGAATGCCTAATCGAAAGTAGCACTACATCAGAGTGAAGTAATAACTACATTGATGGATGAATCGCTGCCAAGACAGTAAGACAAAAGAGTGTTCTGTAAAAAAGAAAGCTAGTAAAGGAAAAGGATTAATGTCTGTTGCTAAAATAACAACAGAAAATGCTGGAAATACTCAGCAGGCCAGGCAGCATCCGTGGAGCGAGAAACAGAGTTAACGTTTCAGGTCTGGGACCCTTCATCAGAACTGGAAAAAGCTGGAGATGTAACAGATATTAAGCAGGTGCAGAGACAGGGGGGGGGGGGGCGGGGCGGTGGGGTTAGGAGGGGAGGAAGGAATTGAAAGAACAAACTGTGCTTATGTAAGAGGCAGGAAAGATAAAATGTTGCAAATGGGAATGGCAAAATAATACAGTATGAAAAATGGGGGCAGGGGTTATTGTCTGAAATTGTTGAACTCGATGTTGAGTCTGGAAGGCTGAAAGATGAGGTGCTGTTCCTCGAGCCTACGTTGAGCTTCATTGGAACAATGTAATAGGCCGAGGACAGAGAGATCAGTGTCAGAGTGAAGCGGAGAAAAGTGACAGGCGACCGGAAGCTCAGGGTCACCCTTACAGACTGAACGGAAGTGTTCTGCAAAGCAGCCGCCCAATCTGCATTTGGTCTCCCCAATGTAGAGGAGACCGCATCGTGAGCAGCGAATACAGTATATTAAATTGCAAGAAGTACAAGTAAATCGCTGTTTCACCTGGAAGGGGTGTTTGGGGCCCTGGACAGTGGGAAGGGAGGAGGTAAAAGGGCATGTGTTGCATCTCCTGCGCTTGCACGGGAAGGTGGCAGGCGAAGGAGAAGGGCTGTTAGGGGTGATTGAGGAGTGGACCAGGGTGTCGCTGAAGGAGCGGTCCCTTCGGAATGCTGAAAGGGGAAGTGAGGGGTAGATGTGTTTGGTGGTGGGATCACGTTGGAGGTGGCGGAAATGGCGGAGGATGATCCGTTGAATGTGGAGGCTGGTGGGGTGAAAGGTGAGGATAAGGGGAACCCTATCGTGGTTCTGGGAGGGAGGGGAAGGGGTGAGAGCAGAAGTGCGGGAAATGGAATGGACACGGTCAAGGGCCATGTCAACCACTGTAGAGGGGAATCCTTGGTTGAGGAAAAAGGAAGACATGTCAGAAGCACTGGTATGGAAGGTGGCATCGTCAGAACAGACGCGGCAGAGACGGAGAAACTGGGAGAATGGAATAGAGTCCTTACAGGAAGCGGGGTGAGAGGAAGTGTAGTCCAGGTAGCTGTGGGAGTCAGTGGGCTTGTAGTGGATGTTTGTCGAAAGCCGATCGGCAGAAATGGAGACGGAGAAGTCAAGGAAGGGAAGGGAAGAGTCGGAGATGGACCATGTGAAGGTGAGGGAAGGGTGGAAATTGGAAGTAAAGTGATTGAACTTATCTAATTCAGGGCGAGAGCAGGAAATGGCACTGCTACAGTCATCAATGTACCGGAAAAAGAGGTGAGGGAGGGGACCTGAGTAGGACTGGAACAAAGAATGTTCCACATATCCCATGAACAGGCAGGCATAGCTAGGACTCATGCGGGTTCCCATAGCAACACCTTTAATTTGGAGGAAGTGCGTGGAGTCAGAGGAGAAGTTGTTCAATGTGAGAACCAGTTCAGCCAGGCGGAGGAGGGTGGTGGTGGATGGGGACTGGTTGGGCCTCTGTTCAAGGAAGAAACGGAGCGCCCTCAGGCCATCCTGGTGGGGGATGGAGGTGTAGAGGGATTGGACGTCTCTTCAACCTTGTTCATCTTCATTGCTTTCAGTTTCCTTTCTCGTGTTTGATCAGGTATCTGCCAAGACTCGGTTTCACAGCCACATCTCTTTCCTCAGTAACTGTCTCCGATTCCGAGTTATTCCATGTGGATTCCAACTGAACTTCCACCCTTCATGTTTCGGCCTGAGCTTCATCCTCTTACGCCCCCATCTTAATGAATTTCGAGCTCGGCACGATGCTGAGCTCTTTTTCCGTCGCCTTCGTCTCCGTGCCCACTTCTTTGGCCAGGAGTCTTCCCCCCGCACAGCTGACCCTTTCTCCCGCTTTCAAAATTCTCGTTCTACTTGGACCCCTCCCTCTGGCCTCTTACCCTCTCTAGATCTTTTCATTGCTAACTGCCGACGTGACATCGGCCATCTCAATTTCTCTGCTCCCCTCTCTCACTCCAACCTACCTCCCTCTGAACTTGCAGCACTCCGTTCTCTCCGATCCAACCCTAACATTATCATTAAACCTGCTGACAAAGGTGGTGTTGTTGTTGTTTGGCGAACCGACCTCTACCACACGGAAGCTGATCGCCAACTCTCCGACACCTCCTCCTACCTCCGCCTGGACCATGACCTCACTACCGAACATCAAGCCACCGTTTCCAAGACTGTCACTGACCTCATCTCCTCTGGAGATCTTCCCTCCATGGCCGCCAACCTCATAGTCCCCCAACCCCGCACAGCCCGCTTCTACCTCCTTCCCAAGATCCACAAACAGGACTGCCCTGGTAGACCCATCATTTCAACCTGTTCTTGCCCCACAGAACTTATCTCTTCCTATCTCAACTCTGTTTTCCTCCCCTTGTCCAGTCTCTTCCCACCTACATTCGCGACTCTTCTGACGCCCTCCGTCACTTTAACAGTTTCCAGTTTCCTGGCCCCAACTGTCTCCTTTTCACTATGGACATCCAATCCCTCTACACCTCCATCCACTACCAGGACGGCCTGAGGGCGTTCCGCTTCTTCCTTGAACAGAGGCCCAACCAGTCCCCATCCACCACTGCCCTCCTCCGCCTGGCTGAACTTGTTCTCACATTGAACAACTTCTCCTCTGACTCCACTCACTTCCTCCAAATTAAAGGTGGGAACCCGCATGGGCCCTAGCTATGCCTGCCTGTTCATAGGATATGTGGAACATTCTTTGTTCCAGTCCTACTCAGTACTCAGGTCTCCTCCATCACCTTTTTCCGGTACATCAATGACTGTATCGGTGCCGTTTCCTGCTCTCGCCCTGAACTAGATAAGTTCATTCACTTTACTTCCAATTTCCACCCTTCCCTCACCTTCACATGGTCCATCTCCGACTCTTCCCTTCCTTAACTTCTCCGTCTCCATTTCTGGTGATCGGCTTTCGTCACAAACATCCACTACAAGCCCACTGACTCCCACAGCTACCTGGACAACACTTCCTCCCACCCCGCTTCCTGTAACGACTCTATTCCATTCTCCCAGTTTCTCTGTCTCCGCCGCGTCTGTTCTGACGATGCCACCTTCCATACCAATGCTTCCGACATGTCTTCCTTTTTCCTCAACCAAGGATTCCCCTCTACAGTGGTTGACATGGCCCTTGACCGTGTCCATTCCATTTCCTGCACTTCTGCTCTCACCCCTTCCCCTCCCTCCCAGAACCACGATAGGGTTCCTCTTGTCCTCACCTTTCACCCCACTAGCCTCCACATTCAACGAATCATCCTCCGCCATTTCCGCCACCTCCAACGTGATCCCACCACCAAACACATCTTCCCCTCACCTCCCCTTTCAGCATTCTGAAGGGACCGCTCCCTCCGCGACACCCTGGTCCACTCCTCAATCACCCCTAACAGCCCTTCTCCTTCACCTGCCACCTTCCCATGCAAGCACAGGAGATGCAGCACATGCCCTTTTACCTCCTCCCTTCCCACTGTCCAGGGCCCCAAACACCCCTTCCAGGTGAAACAGCGATTTACTTGTACTTCTTGCAATTTAATATACTGTATTCGCTGCTCACGTTGCGGTCTCCTCAACATTGGGGAGACCAAATGCAGATTGGGCGACCACTTTGCGGAACACCTCCGTTCAGTCCGTACGGGTGACCCTGAGCTTCCGGTCGCCTGTCACTTTAATTCACCGCTTCACTCCCGCTCTGATCTCTCTGTCCTCGGCCTATTACATTGTTCCAATGAAGCTCAACGTAAGCTCAAGGAACAGCACCTCATCTTTCGATTAGGCACTTTACAGCCTTCCGGACTCAACATCGAGTTCAACAATTTCAGACAATAACCCCTGCCCCCATTTTTCATACTGTATTATTTTGCCATTCCCATTTGCAACATTTTATCTTTCCTGCCTCTTACATAAGCACAGTTTGTTCTTTCAATTCCTTCCACCCCTCCTAACCGCCACCCTCCCCGTCTCTGCACCTGCTTAATATCTGTTACATCTCCAGCTTTTTCCAGTTCTGATGAAGGGTCCCAGACCTGAAACATTAACTCTGTTTCTCTCTCCACGGATGCTGCCTGGCTTGCTGAGTATTTCCAGCATTTTCTGTTGTTATTTCAGATTCCCAGCATCCGCAGTATTTTGCTATTGTATTAATGTCTGTTGCTAGTTTTATATCAAATGATTGCACAAGGGAAGGTCAGGGCTTTCTTCACAAAGCACAATCTATTTCAGTCCTGCCCACATAGTGCATTGGCCCGTAATTTCCCATATATTTTCCCCAAAAGAATGGCGTAAGTATGGCATAATGCTGATTTTCAGTTCAAAAGATCGAGGAAATTTGTAAGATTTGTAGCCTATGCCAATTTCCTCAATGTTTCATATTGATCCCGTGAAACCTCTGCTGAAGCTCTGCCGTTCTTTAATGTAGCCCCGCCCTCATGCAAACATGCAACCTACACAAATTTCCTGATTTTATGCCATTTCTGAACGGACTGTAAACTTATGTCTAAAATTTTAGGTGCAACGGGACTCAAAGTCATATTTCTGATGTTTTATGGTGATTTTTTTGAATTCTCCATACTGAAACCTACAATGTATTTTCTGTATCTTTGAATGAATCTTTATAGCATCAGAATGATTTGCACTAAAAATTTAAAAACTTCCACAACTGAATTTTCTTAAAGATGCTAATGAGATATTTATTTGCAGCACTTTTTAATACTACCCAAAAATGATCTTAAAGGCATGCAAACTAATTGCAAAATTATATTATTACAATGTTACTTTTGTTATAAGCCATAGGCCTAGAAATTCAGTTGGTTGCGCCAGCCGGTAGCGCCTTAGGAGGAGTAGATGTCGGGCGCTAGGCGGCTAGCGGCCGGGCGCAGCGCGATCTGCGCCTCTCCCCAACTTCACTCACAATTTAGCGGCGGCGCAAAGTCTTTGCGCGCGCTCAGCTGCGCGCGCAGATCCTGACGTCATTTCCTCGTGCAACGCCCTTTGTGCGCCCCAAACCGGAAATTCAGTCGCGACGCCCCATTGTGCGCCTGGCGCCCCTAGCGACTGTTAGAGTGGAACGGTGCTCAGTCGATGTGGGGCGCGGGGGGCGCAAATTAAAGGGCACTCCTCCTGCACTATAAAAGGCTGCCATTTCGCAGCACTCCTTCTTGAGAGACGGATCTTTGCAGAGAGACCAAGGTAAAGAGCTTTCTGCTTTGGCACAGCACTCGGACAGGTACTTGTGGCTTCAGGCCACAGCTTTCCACTTGTCTTTGCCTTCATTGACATCTCATTGTTTGCCAGCATATTATGGGGGCTGCAATGGGTGTAAACGCTGGCTTTCTCAATTACATCCAAAGGGCTCACAGACGCCGTGAGAGAGTGGCAGCCCTGGCTAGACGGAGAGGGGGCAACAGGCGTCGACAAAGGAGGCCTTACCCACCCGGGGTATACCGCCAGCAGTTCTCCTATCTCAACATGTCTGATGAGCAGTGTGTTCGGAGGCTGAGATTCCGAAGGGAGGTGGTCACAGAGATCTGCCACCTGCTTGGCAGTGATCTGCAGCCACAGCTGAGGAGCAGGACGTCTCTGTCGGTGGCAGTGAAGGTGACGGTGGCTCTCAACTTCTATGCCACCGGCTCCTTCCAATCCGCTGCTGGGGACATTTCCAACATCTCCCAGTTCGCCGTGCATTGCTGCATCCGCCAGGTGACCAATGCCCTTTTCAAAAGGAGACGTCAGTTCATCTCCTTCTCCATGGCCCTTGCCAAGCAGCAACAGCGTGCAATGGGCTTTGCAGCATTCGCGGGCTTCCCCATGGTGCAGGGCGCCATTGACTGCACGCATGTGGCTTTGCGGGCACCTCTGGAGAATGCCGAGGATTACCGCAACCGGAAGGGCTACCATTCGCTGAACGTCCAGCTGGTGTGTGACCACAGGCAGCTCATCCTAGCTGTCAATGCCCGCTTTCCAGGCAGCAGCCACGATGCCTTCATCCTGCGACAGACTTCTGTGGCAGACATGTTCCAGGCCCAGCCTCACCCACGAGGATGGCTTATCGGGGACAAAGGCTATCCTTTGTGTACCTGGCTGATGACCCCGCTCCGTGCGCCCAGCACCCCTGCTGAAGAGGGATACAACGATAGCCATCAAGCGACCAGGAACATCATCGAACAAACAATCGGCGTCCTGAAGCAACGGTTCCGCTGTCTGGATCGTTCCGGTGGAGCCCTACAATATTCGCCGGAGCGAGTCTCGCATTTCGTGGTCGTTTGCTGCATGCTGCACAACTTGGCTATCCGCAGGACTCAGCCACTGCCACCAGAGATTGGAGGACCACCTGAGGAGGAGGAGGAGGACCAGCACAGGAGGGAGGCAGAAAGTGCAAGGGCCGCCCGTCGCCGGCTTATTGAACGTCGGTTCTAGGCCCCCTCTCAGGGAATGGCTTGTGCCAATGTCAGCAGATGAATGTAGCCGCTCCACAAGCCCTCAGCCGAGCAGGGCAACCAGGACTTAACAAAAAAACCATGCACAGTGCAATTTAACAACAATAATTTATTGCAAAACTCTGCCCTTCCCAGGAACAGGGATACCTTGCTGCAGCTGTACAGGGCACTGGTGAGACCACACCTCGAGTACTGTGTACAGTTTTGGTCGCCTCATCTGAGGAAGGATGTTCTTGCCATGGAGGGGGTGCAGCGGCGATTCACCAGGCTGATACCAGGAATGGCGGGAATGACCTATGAGGAGAGACTATGTAGTTTAGGGATGTACACACTGGAGTTTAGAAGATTGAGAGGGGACCTCATAGAAGTGTATAAAATTCTGACAGGTCTAGACAGACTGGATGCAGAAGGAATGTTTCCCTTGGCGGGTGAGAACAGAACTAGAGGACATAATTTAAGGATAAGGGCTAAACCATTTAGGACAGAGATGAGGGGGAATTTCTTCACTCAGAGAGTGGTGAACCTGTGGAACTCATTGCCACAGAGGGCAGTGTACGCCAGCTCATTAAATATATTTAAGAGGGAATTAGATATATTTCTACGGGCAAAAGGGGTTAAGGGTTACGGAGAGAAGGCGGGGACGGGATACTGAATTAAAGGATCAGCCATGATCTCATCGAATGGCGGAGCAGGCACGAAGGGCCGAATGGCCTACTCCTGCTCCTATCTTCTATGTATCTATGTATTACATCCTCATGTGGAGAAGCCCCCTCCAAAAACACAAAACTACCAGTCTCGGCCTTACAAAAACACAAAACTACCAGTCTCGGCCTTACAAAAAGAAAGAAAGACACCAGTCTCGGCCTTACAAAAACACAACTGCACCAGTCTCGGCCTTACAAAAAGCACCAGGCATTTGTGCATACCTTCTACTTTTTGCCCTGCGAGGGCGATGCCTTTCGCATCCTTGCCTGGCCCCTGCCCGCCCTGCAGCTCCTCCTCAATGGGAGCCCAGTGGCTGCAGCAAGGCTGGGGGAAGGCTGCTGAGGGGCAGATGGCGAGACGGCAGATGCCCTTGGGGGTCGGCCTGCACCAGCTCTGGCCTTGGAGTGGCCGGATGCTGACTGCTCCAACTCTGGCTGGCCGGCAGCAGTCTGTCCAGCGGCTCGTGGCAGCTGCAATGGCGGAGTGGCAGTGTCGGCTGCAGGAATGGTGCCAACCTGGCAGATCGCAGGTGCTCGCTGGTCGCCTGATACATTGGCACTCGCACAGGCCAGCACTGCAGCATGCGCAGCAAACAGCTGAAGAACAGACTGCTGGGCTGCTGCTGTGCAGCGAGTGCCCTGGCGATGCCTGGCTGATCCAGCGAGGGTGGCAGCAGTTAGTGCCTGTGTGGCCCTGGTCTGTGTCCGCATGACAACAGCCAGTGAGTGGACGGCATGACTGAGCACTTGGCTCGACGCCGCCTGTGCTGCCGCGAAGTCCTGTAGACTCCTGGCCTGTGCTGCTCCAAATTGCTGCACACTCCTTGACAAAGACTCAATGGAGTCAGGCATCCTTGCCACTGCAGCCATGAGCTCATTGTGCCTGCGCTCAGCCTGGATGGCCATTTCCTCCAGGAGCCGCACCTCCTCTGCGCTGACCGTCGCAGGACTGGAGGCCGCACTCACCCTCTGGGGAGAAGTCCGCCGAGCTTCCCCACCCCTCCCGCGTTGCTGCAGGCCGCTGGGCCCCGGAGCTTCACTCTCCTCCGACCCTTCCCCCCCGGCTCCCCTCCAGGGAAGACGTGTCCCCTACATCGCCATGGGCTGGCGCGGTTGAGGGTGGCACTGATGGGCCGGCTTCCTCTTCCTCCTCCTCGTATTCCGAAGCGCTGACAGTGGCAGCTTGAGGGCCCGCCTCCTCACCTGGCGATTCACCATCTGAAAGCAGGAAGGCACAAGAGTAGCTTTAGAGTGAGGACAGGGCGGCAGCGAGGGAGGCATGAGTGGTGCCATTCACTGCATTGGTCGGACAGTGGCAAAGGATGCTGATCTGAGGCGCAAGTGGAACGAGAGAGGTCAAAAAGGTGATGCCCTTACCATTGGTGCCCAGAACAGGGTCGGCATCTCCACTGGCGACGGGGCCAATCAGCCGGCCTGCCATAATGCGCTCCACACGCTGGTCGAGGTCGGAGAGCTCTTTGACGTCAGGACGGCCTCCCCCGGTCTCAGTTCGGTTCCGCCGGTTGTGCGCCACCTTGGCCTGCAAGAGAAAGGACGGCCTCTAAGTACAGTGTGAAGCCCTGATCTTGTCTGCACTGCCTCCCATGGTCGAATAGCTTGTACAGTGTGAAGCCCTGGTCTTGTCTGCACTGCCTCCCATGGTGGACTGGCCCTGACAGTGTGAAGCCCTGATCTTGTCTGCAATGCCTCCCATGGTCGAATAGCTTGTACAGTGTGTAAAGTGCTGAATGTGCAAGTGATTTTCATGCCAGTCCCATAGCTGCTGGATGAGGGCTGGCCATTAGGGCTTTCAGGTCCCTTTGCCCATAAACTGAGGTGCACATGCAGGGATGAGGAGGACACTGGAAAGGGTACTCACCCTGACAACCCGAGTGAGGTCGTTGAACTTCTTCCGGCATTGCACAGGAGTCCTGGCAACCACGCTGTTGGAAGACACCCTGTTTGAGACCTCCCTCCAGGCTTTCTGGTAGGCACTGGGCAGCGGCCTCTTGCCACCTTCTGGGAACAGAACATGGCGCCTGCGCTCCACTCCGCCAACCAGCAGCCTCAGGTCACCGTCGCTGAAGCGCTGCGCTCTCTCCCTGGCCTTCTCCATAGCCCTGGGCGTTGTGCAGGTGAAGCTGAAGTGGTCAGGCCTAGGTTGAGGGCTGCAGTGTGCAGGGCGTGGCAGGCAAACAAATCCACCCTCCCCCTTTAAGAGCTGACCGGCGCCAGAGTGTCTGCCGTCAATCAACAACTCGCCGCACCGGCGCTGCGCCCGGCCTCGGGGGTATCGCTCAGCACCGCCGGCTTAGCGCCTAAAGATAGTCGTGCATCGCCTGTTTTAGCGCAGCAGCAACCTCTTGGGGCGATGCGACTGAATATCGGCGAAGGGGGAGCGACTTTGCGCCGGGTGCAAACTTTAGCGGCCGCCCGACTTTACCGCCCCAAAAGTGGCTATACTGAATTTCTAGGCCTTAGTATCTTACAGTTTAACTTGTTGCTATAACCTAGAATTTACAATTGCTGTCATTAGTGGACGAACTCTTAATTTGTTCATTTACATTCCTTTATCTGCTGTTTCAATGTAGGCATTAAGCTGTTTATTTTACATGGGTAACACCTCTGCTAAAATAATGGACAAAGGAATGTCATACGTATGCATTAAGTATTCTCCGCTAATAGTTCCAACTAATTTCTGGGATCATAAGGTTTCTCATCAGCCTTTCTTTTCGATACTAAAACTGACAATCTACTTCCGTGTGTTCATTTTGCAGCAGAAATTACGTCATATGCTGGATGAGCTAAAAGAAGATTTGGGCTGTAAACCAGAAAAAAACTGGAGGACCAGTGGTTGTGAAACTGTACTGGAAGAAACGGAAATTGTCGAATTAAATAACTGTGAATCTTTGGAAAATCCTAGGTTTGCACATGATTGGAGGGAAGATACCAGTAGGACTGCCAACATTTCCATTGACGATGAAAAAGCTAAATCATGGGATCATAGTCTCCATGGAAATTTTAGCGCAGATATCTGTTACAACCAGAATGTTACTGGAAACAAACGTTCTCATGACATTTGTGGAGAACAAATCCAGGAGGTTGAGGACTTGGAACAAGATCATTGTCTGGTTGCAAACCATGGGGAAAACCATGGAAGTTTACAGGCTGTGGACCATTCAGGCCATTCCACAAACTATGGCACTGATTTTGATGGTACAGCAGAACTGACAGAGATTGATAATCTTGCAGAGTCTCTTCATACTGTTGATGTTAAGGAGTACTGTGAACCTGAAGATGCTCAGAATGGATCTGCGTTAAGTAAAGATTCAGAAACCGCTTTTGATGATGGTATTAATTTGTAATGCTTGTAATTCACTGTAATTGCACATCTAACAGTCATGGATCATAACAGAAATCTACATCTTTGTGATGTAAACCTGTTCATGTCACTGAGTTGGTTATTGACTTTAACAAAGTTTGCATCAAAAGCTTTTTGGGTATTTTTCCTGAAAAATCTATGCTTCCTCTGCACTATGCAATATTTTGTGCAACATTGCTAAGATCTAGTATATATAACTGTGTGCTTGTGTAAATGAGGAAGCAATCCAGTTGTTTTGCTTTAGGTATTGTAGCCAACTGCTGCATTACAAAAACTACCTCTCACATCTTCCTGAGTCTTGCACAGTTCTGTAACTGTGGGAGAAGGGAGGTGTTTTTTTTTTGCTAGAACTTTACTACTACTGTTTCTCTATAATCAGCTGCAAAGAGGAGTGTGAGAACCATTCACTGTCTCCGACCCTGCTTCACATAGCTGCTCCGAAATCAGGAGCTTGCATGTAAAGCCCCAGATACAAACCTGCAGTGTCCTACTCTGTGATGCAGTATATTGGTATACCAATTAGATTTAACTTCAAATACTTTACAGTAAACTAAGTCAAACAAGTATTTAAATGTAGACACAATACAAAGAAGAGATAATAGTTAAAAAAATAATCATGATTGATCCAGTTATTGTATTCTTGTTCCTTTAAAAGGGAGTACATTCTACTGAAGTGCCCCATAATCCTAAATTCAATGAAGGGAAATATTCGTACAATAATTGGCATCCCTTAGTCATTTTTTTTGCTCTGCTTTTTCTTCATAACTGCTGGTTTAAGGCAGCTTGGGAGTAAATACCGTGTAGAACTCCTTCTTTTACAACAGACACACTAGTTCGGCCCCAGCTGGAGTATTGTGCCCAATTCTGTTTACCATACTTTAGGAAGGATGTGAAGGCTTTGGGGAGGGTACAGAAGAGATTTGCTAGAATGGTTCCAGGGATGAACAGTTACGTGGATAGACTGGAGAGGCTGGGGTTGTTCTGCTTAGATCAGAGAAGGCGAAGAGGAGATTTGATAGAGGTGTTTAAAATCATGAAGGGTTTAGATAGAGTAAATAAAGAGGAGCTGTTTCCAATAGCTGAAGGGTTGATAACCAGAGGGCACAGATTTAAGGCGATTGGCAAAAGAGCCAGAGGTGAAATGAGGGAAAACATTTTTACGCAACGAGTGGTTAGGATTTGGAATGCACGGCCTGATAGGGTGGTGGGTACGGATTCAGTAGTAGCCTTCAAATGGGAATTGGATAAATAATTGAAGAAGAAAAAATTGCAGGGATATGGGGGAAACAGCGGGGGAGTGGGACTAACTGGATTGTTCCTTGAAAGAGCCAGTGCAGACTCGATGGGCCGAATGGCCTCCTTCTGTGGTGTACTGTTCTATGATTCTATAAGGGCAGTGGAGTGTGGGGAGATTTTCCCCATTCATGATATCAGATGGTAGAACCTCATGATGTCGCAGGAGGGGAAGTTCTGCAGAGAACATTTGTTTCAGGTGGTATCAAAACTGCATTTGTGAATCAAAGTAGTGGGCAGCAAGAGGTGATTAACAGATGCTGATAAGTATGTAGGTTTTTCATGTTACTAAGTTTGGGATTATGCAGCAATTCAGTAGAATGTAGTTTCCTTTTAATATAATCTTCATTTTTTTTTATTCGTTCATGGGATGTGGGCATTTCTGGCAAGGCCAGCAGTTATTGCCCATCTCTAATTGTTCTTGAGAAGGTGGTGCCGCTGCAGTCTGTGAGGTGGAGGTACTCCCACAGTGCTGTTAGGTAGGTAGTTCCAGGATTTTGACACAGCGATGATGAAGGAACAGCGATATATTTCCAAGTTAGGATGGTGTGTGACTTGGAGGAGAGCTTGGAGATGATGGTGTCCTTCTAGGTGGCAGAAGTCGTGGGTTTAGGAGGTTATTCCAAATTGTGCACATTGTACTCGAGTAACATCTTCTAATTTTTGTACAAGTGTAGTATGCATATTTTATATAGTATTCTCACACTATTGGTTATTAACAAAGGTTGACCACTGTAACTTGAACCTATCAATGAATGCTATGGTCTAGTAACATTAAAAATATCATGATATAAAGATACTAAAGAGATTTTTTTTGACGTGGAATAGGACATGTATTGACCTTAACATAAAAATAAAATGAAGTTTATAAAACATGTTTTTATATTTCACTGGTTTGTAAAAATGACTTGAGCGGTCCCACTCTAGTTCTTAGTGAACATGGGCTCCATGGAGAAAAGTGCTTTTTATTCAACATAAATCGACAATGTCACTCGAGAGACGGATGTCGGAAATAGAAAAATGTACATTGGTGCATTAGGATTGCTCTCCTGATGTTGAGATAGAACAGAGGTACCTTTACTCTGCAGTTAACTCTGCTACACTTGACCTGATAATGTTTGATGCCAACGTTGGGTGACCAATAAGGGACAGGGTTTTGTTTCCCATCTAACATCCTTGACAAATACATTTAAGGACAAGACTATTGAATTATATTTAATTAAATACTTATGCCAGGTTATGATGATAATGTTAATCTGTTTTCTAGAGCTTTGAAGTGCAAGTTGGAGAGTGTTGAATTTTTTTAAATTAAATTTATAGTTTAGATTTTCAAAAAATGAAAATAGGCATTCTTCTCTTTCAGTTATTTAATTATTACGAACTGTTCCTGTACACATTCCCACTCAATATAATTAATGGGGAAAAAAGCACAATGAATATACATTTCAATTAAAATAAATGAGCCCCTGTGCTCAAGTTCTGTCTGTTGACTTATTAAAATTTTATATTAATATTTAAAGCTACTTGTATATGAAAATGTGTTATCATTTTAGCTGCCATATAAATAGGTGTGTGTACACAGAATTCTTAAAAGAATTTTCCTGTTAATACGGGCCCCAATAAATCTTTTGATTTAATTACAAAATAAATAAATCCTACTTGCAGACCTTCTGTTTAGTCCCTTAAATAACAAATTGTAGTTTTTCTTTTTGATTCTTCCTGGGAGGTAATTTGTAAAAAATAATTTAGATGATATCCTGTCGTATTGCTCATGGATAAATGCAGAGGTATTAGTAGAGAGGAATGATGCACCTTGTGTGTGTCTCTCATGAAAGTGAGTCCATTCGAAGTTGTAGTGTTTTTGTAACAAAATAAAACATTTTTGCCTATGTTGGATTATTTTTTGATTCTTTCTTGCTGGTCACAACACACTACTAACTTTCTGCAAGCTGCAGAGAATATAAATTATGACCTGGTATGCCAAAGGCACTGATATAAGTTGTTTGCTGCCATTGTCCTTTGGTGGGGGACGCAGCTCACAGATCATTCAGAGGGCTCAAATTTCCAAGCCCCGTGGAGGCGGGTTTGGAGGCGGGAGTGGGGGAAAAATTGCAGAATCGGGGGGCACAAATCCTACCCGCCTCCATGCCCGTTTCCCAGGAGGCGGGTACCCGACCTGTGCTGGGAGCCGCCTCCCTGAGGCGGGAAGGGGATTAGTGCCAATTAACTGCCTGTTAACAGGTAGTTAACAGGCAGTTTTTGGCCTAATCCCTATTTTTAGCCCTGAAGTGTGGGCTGCCCGACGGCTTCAAACCACGCCAAGTTAGCGAGGCAGACCGTCGGGCTGAAGAGGTTGGAGGGTTCGAGATGTCCGGTGTTCAGGTGAGTGATGGGTGCATGAGTGCAGAGGTAAGTGTGTTTAGTGTGTGTAAAGTGTTTAAATAAGTTTTACTTATCTTTACTTACTAATGCAGACTTCCTTGAGGTCTCGGGAGTCCCTCATCTCACCGGCACAGAAAGCAGAATGGCCGCGAGCTGTTAAAAGCTGCAGCCTTCTGCTTTCTGTTCTGGAGAGATTTCTAACTGAGTCTGTGGAGAAGGACTCAAGTTAGAAGTCAGATTGTCAGAATTTTTTGAGGATGTAACTGGTAAAATAGATAAGGGAGAACCAGTGGATGTGGTGTATTTGGATTTTCAAAAGGCTTTTGATAAGGTCCCACATAAGAGATTAGCGTGTAAAATTAAGGCACATGAGATTGGGGGCAAGGTATTGACTTGGATAGAGAACTGGTTGGCAGACAGAAAGCAAAGAGTTGGAATAAACGGCTCTTTTTCTGAGTGGCAGGCAGTGACTAGTGGGGTACCGCAGGGATCGGTCCTTGGACCCCAGCTATTCACAATATATATCAATGATCTGGACGAGGGAACTAGATGTAATATCTCCAAGTTTGCAGACGACACAAAGCTGGGTGGGCGTGTGTGCTGTGAGGAGGATGCCGAGAAACTCCAGTATGATTTGGACAGGTTGGGTGATTGGGCAGATACATAGCAGATGCAGTATAACGTGGATAAATGTGAGGTTATCCACTTTGGTGGCAAAAGCAGGAAGGCAGATTATTATCTAAATGGCAATAGATTGGGAGAAGGGAAAGTGCAACGAGACCTGGGCGTCCTTGTGCACCAGTCGCTGAAAGTAAGCATGCAGGTGCAGCAGGCGGTTAAGAAGGCAAATTGTATGTTGGCCTTCGTAGCGAGAGGGTTTGAGTACAGGAACAAGGATGTCTTGCTGCAGTTGTACAGGGCCTTGGTGAGGCCACATCTTGAGTATTGTGTGCAGTTTTGGTCACCTTATCTGAGGAAGGATGTTCTTGCCATGGAAGGAGTGCAGCGAAGATTCACCAGGCTGATATCTGGGATGGCAGGAATGACATACGAGGAGAGATTGGGTCGATTGGGCTTGTACTCGCTGGAGTTTAGAAGAATGAGAGGGGATCTCATCGAAACTTATAAAATTCTAACAGGACTAGACAGACTAGATGCTGGAAGGATGTTCCCGATGGTCGGGGAGTCCAGAACCAGGGGTCACAGTTTAAGGATAAGGGGTAAGCCATTTAGGACAGAGATAAGGAGGAATTTCTTCACCCAGAGAGTGGTGAACCTGTGGAATTCTCTGCCAAAGAAGGCAGTAGAGGCCAATTCATTAAGGCCTAGGAATTCAGTTGTTTGCGCCAGCCGCTAGCGCCTTAGGAGAAGTGGGGCGCTAAGCGGCTAGCGCCCGGGCGCGGTGCGATCTGCGCGTCTCGCGAACTTCAGTTAAGATTTAGCGGCGGCGCAAAACCTTTACACACACTCAGCTGCACGCGCAGATCCTGACGTAATTTCATGGTGCAACGCCCTTTGTGCGCCCTGAACCGGAAATTCAGTGGCGCCGGCCTATTGTGCGCCTGGCGCCCCTAGCGACTGGTAGAGGGGAACGGTTCCCATTCGTTGCGGGGGGCGCTAATTAAAGGGGACTCCTCCTGCAATATAAATGGCAGCCATTTTGCACCACTCCTTCTTTGTGAGAGACGGATCTTTGGAGAGAGACAAAGGTAGAGAGCTTTCTGGTTTGGCTCAACGCTCACACAGGTACTTGTGGCTTCAGGCCACAGCTTTGCACTTGTCTTTAACTTCAGTGTCATAGCATTGATTGGAAACATATAATGGGGGCTGCAATGGGTGGAAACGTTGGGCTTCTCCATTGCATTCAAAGGGCTCAGAGACGCCATGAGAGAGTGCCAGTCATGGCCAGATGGAGAAGGGCCAACAGGCGTCAGCAAAGGAGGCCTTACCCGCCCAGGGTATACCGCCAGCAGTTCTCATATCTGAACATGTCTGAGGAGCAGTGTGTTCGGAGGCTGCGATTCAGAAGGGCGGTGGTCACTGAGATCTGCCACCTGCTTCGCGGAGATCTGCAGCCACAGCTCAGGAGCAGGACGTCTCTGTCGGTGGCAGTAAAGGTGACGGTGGCTCTCAACTTCTATGCCACCGGCTCCTTCCAATCCGCTACTGCGGACATTTCCAACATCTCCCAGTTTGCGGTACATTGCTGCATCCGCCAGGTGACCAATGCCCTTTTCAGAAGGAGACGTCAGTTCATCTCCTTCCCCATGACCGTTGACAAGCAGCAAGAGTGTGCAATGGGCTTTGCAGCATTAGCGGGCTTCCCCATGGTGCAGGGCGCCATTGACTGCACCCATGTGGCTTTGCGGGCACCTCTAGAGAATGCCGAGGATTACCGCAACCGGAAGGGCTACCATTCGCTCAACGTGCAGTTGGTGTGTGACCACAGGCCGCTCAGCCTAGCTGTTAATGCCCGCTTTCCAGGCAGCAGCCACGATGCCTTCATCCTGCGCCAGACTTCTGTGGCAGACATGTTCGAGGCCCAGCCTTACCCACGAGGATGGCTTCTTGGGGACAAAGGCTATCCTTTGTGCACCTGGCTGATGACCCCGCTCCGTGCGCCCAGCACCCCTGCTGAAGAGGGATACGATGACAGCCATCAAGCAACCAGGAACATCATTGAGCAAACAATCGGCGTGCTGAAGCAATGGTTCCGCTGTCTGGATCGTTCCGGGGGAGGCCTACAGTACTCGCCTGAGCGAGTCTCTCATTTCGTTGTCGTGTGCTGCATGCTGCACAACCTGGCTATCCGCAGGACTCAGCTACTGCCAGCAGACATTGGAGGACCACCAGATGAGGAGGAGGAGGACCAGCACAGGAGGGAGGCAGAAAGTGCAAGGGCCGCCCATTGGCGGCTTATTGCAAGTCGGTTCTAGGCCCCCTCTCAGGGAATGGCTTGTGCCAATGGCAGAAGATGAATGTAGCCACTCCACAAGCCCTCAGCCGAGCAGGGCAACCAGGACTTCCAAAAGAAAGCATGGACAGTGCGATTTAAGAAAATTTTTTACTGTGCCCTTCCCACATGACAAACTAATGGAGAGAAACCCCCACCAAAAACACAAATACACCAGTCTCGGCCTTTAAATATAAAACAAATACAGCAGTCTCAGCCTTTATATATGAAACAAATACACCAGTCTCGGCCTTTATAAGTAAAACAAATATACCAGTCTCGGCCTTTAAATATGAAACAAATACAGCAATCTCGGCCTTTATATATGAAACAAATACAGCAGTCTCGGCCTTTATATATGAAACAAATACACCAGTCTTGGCCTTTAAATATGAAACAAATACACCAGTCTTGGCCTTTATATACAAAGCAAAACATTTGGCCACACCTTCTACTTTTTCCCCTGCGAGGGTGATCCGTTTCGCTTCCGTGACTGGCCCCTACCCGCCCTGCAGCTCCTCCTCAATGGGACCCGATTGGCTGCAGCAAGGCTGGGGGAAGGCTGCTGAGGGTCAGATGGTGAGATGGCAGATGCCCTTGGGGGTCGGCCTGGACCAGCTCTGGGCCTGGAGGGGCCGGCTGCTGACTGCTCCAACTCTGCTTGGGCGGCAGCAGTCTGTCCAACAGCTGGTGGCAGCTGCAATGGAGGAGTGACAGTGTTGGCTGCAGGAATGCTGCCAACCTGACAGATCACAGGCACTCCCTGGTTGGCTGATAGATTGGCACGCGCACGGGCCAGCACTGCAGCATGCGCAGCAATCTGCTGAGGCACAGACTGCTGGGCTGCTGCGGCACGGCAAGTGCCCCGGCGATGCCTGGCCAATCCAGCGAGTGTGGCAGCAGTTAGTGCCCGTGTGGTCCTGGTCTGTGTCTGCATGACAGCAGCCAGTGAATGCACGGCACGACTGAGCACTTGGCTAGAAGCCGCCTGTGAAGCAGTGAAGTCCTGCTGACTCCTAGCCTGTGCTGCCGTGATGTCCTGCAGACTCCTGGCCTGTGCTGCTCTGAATTGTTGCAGACTCCTGGCCTGTGCTGCACTGAATTGTTGCAGACTCCTGGCCTGTGCTGCCACGACGTCCTGCAGACTCCTGGCCTGTGTTGCACTGAATTGTTGCAGACTCCTGGCCTGTGCTGCACTGAATTGTTGCAGACTCCTGGCCTGTGCTGCCGCGACGTCCTGCAGACTCCTGGCCTGTGCTGCCCCGAATTCCTGCACACTCCTTGCCAGTGACTCTATGGAGTCAGGCATCCTTGCCACTGCAGCCATGAGCTTAGTGTGACTGCGCTCAGCCTGGGCGCCCATTACCGCTAGGAGCCGCACCTCCTCTGTGCTCACCGTAGCAGGACTGGAGGCCGCACTCACCCTCCAGGGAGAAGGCCGCCAAGCTTCCCCACCTCTCCCACGTTGCTGCAGCCCGCTGGTCCCCGGAGCTTCACTATCCTCCGACCCTTCCCCCCTGCTCCCCTCCAGGGAAGACGTGTCACCATCATGGCCATGGGTTGCCTCGGCTGAGGGTGTCCCTGATGGGCTGGCTTCCTCTTCCTCCTCCTCTATGTCGGACTCGGACACAGTGCCAGCTTGAGGGGCCGCCTCCTCACCTGGCGAGTCACCATCTGAAAGCAGGGAGGCACAAGAGTTGCTTTAGAGTGAGGACAGGGCGGCAGCGAGGGAGGCATGAGTGCTGCTGTGCACTGCATTGGTTCGATAGTGGCAAAGGATGCTGGTGTGAGGCGCAAGTGGAAAGGGAGAGGTCAAAAAGGTGATGACCTTACCATTGGTGCCCAGAACAGGGTCAGCATCTGTAGTGGTGACGGGGCCACTCAGCCGGCCTGCCATGATCCACTCCACTCGCTGCTCGAGGTCGCTCAGCTGTTTCAGGTCAGGACGGCCTCCCCCGGTCTGTCGCTGCTGTCTTCTGTTATGCGCCAGCTTGGCCTGCAAGAGAAAGGACAGCCTCTAAGTACAGTGTCAAGCCCTGATCTTGCCCGCACTGCCTCCCATGGTCGAATAGCCCTGACAGTGTCTAAAGTCCTGAATGCGCAAGTGCTTTTCATGACAGTCCCATAGCTGCTGGATGAGGGCTGGCCATTAGGGCTTTCAGACCCGTTTGGCCATAAAGTGAGCTGCACATGCAGGGATAAGGAGGATACTGGAAAGGGTACTCACCCTGACAACCCAAGTGAGGTCGTTGAATTTTTTCTGGCACTGGGTTGGTGTCCTGCCAACCATGCTGTTGGACGTGACCCTGTTTGCCACATCCCTCCATGCTTTCCGATATTCAGCGGGCAGCGGCCTCCTGCCACCCTCAAGGAAGAGGATATGGCACCTGCGGCCCACTGCGCCAACCAGCAGCCTCAGGTCACCCTCGCCGAAGCGCTGCGCTCTCTCCCTGGCCTTCTCCATTCTCCTGGGCGTGGAGCTGTTCCAGAAGCAGTGTTCAGGCCTTGCCTTAGGGCTGCAGTGTGCAGGGTGTGGCAGCCAAGCAATTGCACCCTCCCCCTTTAAGTGCTGACCGGCGCCTGACTGTCTGCCCTCAATGAGCAACTCGCCGCACATGCGCTGCGCCCGCCTTTGGTGTTTGCGCCCCGGATCGCCGGCTTAGCACCTAATGAAAGTCGTGCATCGCCTGCTTTAGCGCAGCAGCAACCTCTTGGGTCGATGCAACTGAATATCGGCGAAGGTGGCGCTAAGTTGCGCCGGGCGCAAAAGTTAGCGAACGCCATGCTGTAGCGCCCCAAACGTGGCTATAATGAATTTCTAGGCCTAAGTATATTCAAGAAGGAGTTGGATATATTTCTTAAGGCTAAAGGGATCAAGGGGTATGGAGAGAAGGCAGGAACAGGGTACTGAATTTGGATGATCAGCCATGATCTCATTGAAAGGCGGAGCAGGCTCGAGGGGCCGAATGGCCTACTCCTGCTCCTATCTTCTATGTTTCTATGTTTCTATGTCAGTGTTTAACAACTTCACAGAGCTGTCAAACACTGACATTTCATCTGTCAAAAGCTCTTGACAGATGAAATGTCAATCCCTGACGTCACCTGTAACCGGGTATCCCTTAATTGGCCTGCGGGCTCAACAAGGTCAATCAAGGGAAAATCGCATGGGTTGGCCACAAATCGGTGGAGGCGGGACTACAACCCAAAAAGTGGGAGTCCCGCCTCCATCACGTCCCCATTGACAAAATCCAGCCCAGAGTGTCTGGAACAGCTCGGTGTATTTCCCAGGGAGGGGTCAAGCCAATCTCTTGAATTGCAAAAATGCTGTGAATAGCTGACCAAAGAGAAACACAGTTTTCAATTACTTTTGTTCTATGATATTTTAAAAGAAATTTAGAACTGTATCTTGCACAGTGTTGCATAAAGCCTCAGCCAATCTGAGACAGTCAGGGGTATGAGGCTAATCAGAGGAAAGAGCCATATAAGAAGTAAGCAGCTATGTTTCAAGAGTTGATTTCATATTGAGGGTTAAGCCCAAGGGAAGCGTCTGTTGTTTTTCATATTCTGGATAATGGTGAAATTTGTCATTAATGTAAAAACTCTTTTTAATTTCAATATTAGTATGTACTATTTGTACTGAGTACTATTCATTTACTTGTTAAATGTTCAATAAGTTTTAAATGTGGTTTAAAGCCTGAGCTTGGTCTGATAGAGCACATATTCTTCTGCCTCCTGAAAATGAGATAATCGTGTGATACCATGTGATATATTCGCACAAGCCACAGGTTACAACATTCCCTGTTCGACTCCTACCTTTCAGTATATTTTCTTAAATATTGATAAGTAAAGGAAGACACTGGTTTGTAGGGGTTGCGGCATCCACTTATAAGAATGGCCAGTGACAGTGAATGCAAGGGAATATCTAGTATAAAAATCCAAAAATATAACAATGCTGTAGAGCCCTGATATCTCTTACCTGTTTGAAGTTAGTAGGGAGTTTTGAAATCCAACCATTAGAGAAAGAGTTCAGTGAAATTATAGAATAGAAGGTTACTACAATCATCATCCTATTTAGCATCAGTGCATTGAACTTTGAAGACCATGGGCAGGATTTTCCCTGTGAAGGCGGGATGGTGCGGGAGAGCTGGTTGGCAGGTTCCGGTCCTGCTCCTGTCTGTAGCCGCTCTCTGAAAACGATTTTCCGTAGATTAGCCTTGTTAAGCCCGCCCTGCGGGGTTTCCGGCCAATTAAAAGGAAGCGGGTCTGATGACGTCATTTGGTTTCCTTAAAGGGACCATGGCCACATTGATTTTGACAGTTCTGCTGTCAGTGTTCTGCAGCATTGAGGTGCTGCAAACACTGACGAGCACTGCACAAAGGTGCACGGCTTATGGAGGGAGTCACAGCAAGCAGGGAGGTTCTCTTCCCTTCCATTGGGCAGAAGAGACCTCCCCAGGACACCAACGCAGCCTGGTTGCACATTGCAGAGGGGGGCAAAAGCAGGGAAGTCGTCAGGAGTCCCTGGCTGTAGTGGCGCAAACCTTTCAATGATCTCAATAGATCACAAAATGTTACCGCAAAGCCACATTCAACCTCATCCTGCTGTGCCACTCAGCACATACCATCACTCTGCCTTCCTTACCCTACTCCTGCACAGCCTTACACCAACTTACCTTGCACCTCCACCCATCCTTCTATATCTACATTACCACTTCCCCATCTCACTAGCCACCCCTCACACTCACCCTCATCCTAGTCCAATCATACCAACTAACAACACACACGAGTAGGCACTTGGATGTCTTATGCAATGTTCATGTAAATTTTCTGTTAATGTGTTGTCAAACATTGAAATCTTTATTTTCAACACTTTGCCTTATTGTACAGATCTGTGTTCACCTTTGGAAGTGTCTTTGTGAGTTGCAGTGAATGGTTAGACATAAAGGTATCCCCCGCAATGGTGATGAGTGTGAAAGGAACGGCTTGGTCATTGTAGGAATTGTTATGGTGCTGGTGTGGGGTGGTGTTAACCTGGCGTATCATGTGGCAGCCAGGGTGTACAGCGTCAAGTGAAGTAAATCTGGCCATGGTGAGACCATCGCTGGCCTCCCGGACAGCAATGTGGTTGGGTGCTGATGCCCTGTGTCCTGTGTAGCATCAGGTGATTGCGCAGAAGGTAGGTGTTGTTGTTGGTGATGTTGGTATGCCTGGTGATGTTGGTGTTGAGGCTGATCGTGGACGGATTCAGAGGACCAAGGTGAGATTTTTTCAAGGGCACCGATGTTGTTGGAATAGATGGCAGCTGAAGTTGAGAAGTCAGAAGCGATCTGTCAATGGTGAGAGAGCTTGCTCCAAGGAGGTGACAGTGCATAAAGAGTTAACACCACACACTAACAGCCTCCAGACAGATCAAATGTGTCATCCAAATCCTGAAATCAGACAGCTCTGACATTTGAAGGTGAACAGATGTGAGAGTTCAGCTTTTATACTGCAGTTGCAGCTGTGAACTATGCAGCTTGCAGCTACTCCCGACATACTTACCTGACGTGACCTCCAAACATCGTGAAACCCATTTAAAATGCGGGAAAATAGGAAAAGGCTGTCCAAATAGCAATTAACAAGCACTTAACAAAGAGTTAAGTGTCTTAAATCCCTCACTCGCCGCTTGGTGTCGGTTCTGTAACATTTGCATATTGATTTATCATTGGCCCGCAGGCATTGGTAAGGAATACCTATTATATTCACATGTGATCACATGCTGAGTTGTCATTGGCCTGCAGGCATCTGTAAGGACTACTATTGTTTTGGAGGACCTGGGGTCCTGACTCCAGCTTGTCCACACGGTGCTGTATTGATTGAGAAAGCTTACAGACCTCATGCTTCATTAAAAGAGTTTAAATTGTAATACTCTGTTGTCCTGCAATTTATTATTTTTGTACAAAGTGTGCAAAACAAGACATGGTGTCAGAACAGGGATTTGAAATGGACATCGTTGGAGCTCCCTTACCCCGAATAAATTGGGAATCTTTGAACTTACCTAGAGAATGGAGCAAGTTCAAGCAACACGTGGAGTTGATGTTTTCGGGTCCACTGAAAAGCAAAGGGGAGGAAGAAAGATGCAGCTACCTACTCTTGTGGATCAAAGAAAAAGGGAGAGACATTTTTAACACATAGGCCTAGAAATTCAGTATAGCCACGTTTGGGGCGCTACAGCCGGGCGTTCGCTAAATTTTGCGCCCAGCGCAACTTAGCGCCACCTTCGCCGATATTCAGTTGCAACGCCCCAAGAGGTTGCTGCTGCGCTAAAACAGGCGATGCACGACTATCATTAGGTGCTAAGCCGGCGATCCGGGGCGCTAACACCGAGGGCGGGCGCAGCGCTAACACCGAGGGCGGGCGCAGCACAGGTGCGGCGAGTTACTCATTGAGGGCAGACAGTCAGGCGCCGGTCAGCTCTTAAAGGGGGAGGGTGGAATTGTTTGGCTGCCACGCCCTGCACACTGCAGCCCTAAAGCAAGGCCTGACCACTGCTGCTGGAACTGCTCCACGCCCAGGAGAATGAAGAAGGCCAGGGAGAGAGCGCAGCGCCTCGGCGAGGGTGACCCGAGGGTGCTGGTTGGCGCAGTGAAGCGCAGGCGCCATGTCCTCTTCCCTGAGGGTGGCAGGAGGCCGCTGCCCGCCGAATATCGGAAAGCCTGGAGGGAGGTGGCAAACAGGGTCACATCCAACAGCGTGGTTGGCAGGACTCCAACCCAATGCCAGAAAAAATTCAACGACCTCACTCGGGTTGTCAGGGTGTGTACCCTTTCCAGTATCCTCCTCATCCCTGCATGTGCACCTCAATTTATGGCCAAAGGGACCTGAAAGCTCTAATGCCCAGCCCTCATCCAGCAGCTATGGGACTGTCATGAAAAGCACTTGCACATTCAGGACTTAATACACTGTCAGGGCTATTCGACCATGGGAGGCAGTGCAGGCAAGATCAGGGCTTGACACTGTTGGGGCAATTCGACCATGGGAGGCAGTGCAGGCAAGTTCAGGACTTTATACACTGTCAGGGCTATTCCACCATGGGAGGCAGTGCAGGCAAGATCAGGGCTTCACACTGTACTTAGAGGCCGTCCTCTCTAGCAGGGCAAGCTGGCGCATAACAGAAGACAGCAGCGGCAGACCGGGGGAGGACGTCCTGACCTGAAACAGCTGAGCGACCTCGAGCAGCGAGTGGAGCGGATCATGGCAGGCCAGCTGATTGGCCCCGTCACCACTGGAGATGCCGACCCTGTTCTGGGCACCAATGGTAAGGTCATCACCTTTTTGACCTCTCTCTTTCCACTTGCGCCTCACACCAGCATCCTTTGTCACTCTCGAACCAATGCAGTGCATAGCAGCACTCATGCCTCCCTCGCTGCCGCACTGTCCTCACTCTGAAGCAACTCTTGTGCCTCCCTGCTTTCAGATAGTGAATCGCCAGGTGAGGAGGCAGCCCCTCAAGCTGGCACTGTGTCAGAGTCAGACATAGAGGAGGAGGAAGAGGAAGCTGGCCCATCAGGGACACCCTCAGCTGAGGCAGCCCATGGCCATGATGGTGACACGTCTTCCCTGGAGGGGAGCAGGGGGGAAGGGTCGGAGGAGAGTGAAGCTCCGGGGCCCAGCGGGCTGCAGCAACGCGGGAGGGGTGGGGAAGCTCGGCGGCCTTCTCCCCGGAGGGCGAGTGCGGCCTCCAGTCCTGCTATGGTGAGCACAGAGGAGGTGCGGCTCCTAACGGAAATGGGCGCCCTGCAGTGGCAAGGATGCCTGACTCCATAGAGTCACTGGCAAGGAGTGTGCATGAATTCGGGGCAGCACAGGCCAGGAGTCTGCAACAATTCAGTGCAGCACAGGCCAGGAGTCTGCAGGACTTCACGGCAGCACAGGCTAGGAGTCAGCAGGACTTCGCTGCATCACAGGCGGCTTCTAGCCAAGTGCTCAGTCGTGCCGTGCATTCACTGGCTGTTGTCATGCAGACACAGACCAGGGCCACACGGGCACTAACTGCTGCCACCCTCGCTGGATCAGCCAGGCATCGCCGGGGCACTCGCCACGCCGCAGCAGCCCAGCAGTCTGTGCCTCAGCAGATTGCTGCGCATGCTGCAGTGCTGGCCCGTGCGAGTGCCAGTGTATCAGCCGACCAGGGAGTGCCTGTGCTCTGTCAGGTTGGCAGCATTCCAGCAGCCAACACTGTCACTCCTCCACTGCAGCTGCCACCAGCCGTAGGACAGACTGCTGCCGACCAAGCAGAGTTGTAGCAGTCAGCAGCCGGCCCCTCCAGGCCCAGAGCTGGTCAAGGCCGACCCCCAAGGGCATCTGCCGTCTCACCATCTGACCCTCAGCAGCCTTCCCTCAGCCTTGCTGCAGCCACTGGGGTCCCATTGAGCAGGAGCTGCAGGACGGGTAGGGGCCAGTCACGGAAGCAAGACGGATCACCCTCGCAGGGGAAAAAGTAGTAGGTGTGGCCAAATGTGCTGTTTTACATATAAAGGCCGAGACTGGTGTAATTGTTTTATATATAAAGGTCAAGACTGGTGTAATTGTTTTATATATAAAGGCTGAGACTGGTGTATTTGTGTTATATATAAAGGCCAAGACTGGTGTAATTGTTTTATATATAAAAGCCGAGACTGGTGTATTTGTTTTATATATAAAGGCCGAGACTGGTGTAATTGTTTTATATATAAAAGCCGAGACTGGTGTATTTGTTTTATATATAAAGGCCGAGACTGGTGTAATTGTTTTATATATAAAGGCCGAGACTGGTGTATTTGTTTTATATATAAAGGCCGAGACTGGTGTAATTGTTTTACATATAAAGGCCGAGACTGGTCTATTTGTGTTTTTTGGGGGGGTTTCTCTCCATTAGTTTGTCATGTGGGAAAGGCACAGAGGTCTCACAGTAAAAAAAATTCTTAAATCGCACTGTCCATGTTTGCTTTTGGAAGTCTTGTTTGCCTTGATCGGCTGAGGGCTTGTGGAGTGGCTACATTCATCTTCTGTCATTGGCACAAGCCATTCCCTGAGAGGGGGCCTAGAACCGAGTTGCAATAAGCCGCCGATGGGCGGCCCTTGCACTTTCTGCCTCCCTCCCGTGCTGGTGCTCCTCCTCCTCCTCCTCCTCCTCCTCCTCCTCCTCCTCCTCCTCCTCCTCCTCTGGTGGTCCTCCAATGTCTGCTGGCAGTGGCTGAGTCCTGCAGATAGCCAGGTTGTGCAGCATGCAGCACACGACAACGAAATGGGAGACTCGCTCAGGCGAGTACTGTAGGGCTCCCCCGGAACGATCCAGACAGCGGAACCGTTGCTTCAGCACGCCGATTGTTTGCTCAATAATGTTCCTGGTTGCTTGATGGCTGTCATTGTATCGCTCTTCAGCAGGGGTGCTGGGCGCATGGAGTGGGGTCATCAGCCAGGTGCACAAAGGATAGCCTTTGTCCCCGAGAAGCCATCCTCGTGGGTGAGGCTGGACCTGGAACATGTCTGCCACAGAAATCTGGCGCAGGATGAAGGCATCGTGGCTGCTGCCTGGAAAGCGGGCATTGACAGCTAGGATGAGCTGCCTGTGGTCACACACCAACTGCACGTTGAGCGAATGGTAGCCCTTCCGGTTGCGGTAATCCTCGACATTCTCTAGAGGTGCCCGCAAAGCCACATGGGTGCAGTCAATGGCGCCCTGCACCATGGGGAAGCCCGCTAATGGTGCAAAGCCCATTGCACGCTCTTGCTGCTTGTCCACGGTCATGTGGAAGGAGATGAACTGACATCTCCTTCTGAAAAGGGCATTGTTCACCTGGTGGATGCAGCAATGTACCGCGAACTGGGAGATGTTGGAAATGTCCCCAGTAGCGGATTGGAAGGAGCCGGTGGCATAGAAGTTGAGAGCCACCGTCACCTTCACTGCCACTGACAGAGACGTCCTGCTCCTGAGCTGTGGCTGCAGATCTCTGCGAAGCAGGTGGCAGATCTCAGTGACCACCTCCCTTCTGAATCGCAGCCTCTGAACACACTGCTCCTCAGACATGAGAACTGCTGGCGGTATACCCTGGGTGGGTAAGGACTCCTTTGCCGACGCCTGTTGACCCTTCTCCATCTGGCCATGACTGGCACTCTTTCACGGCGTCTCTGAGCCCTTTGAATGCAATGCAGTAAGCCAACGTTTCCACCCATTGCAGCCCCCATTATATGTTTCCAATCAATGCTATGACACTGAAAGTTAAGTACAAGTGCAAAGCTCTGGCCTGAAGCCACAAGTACCTGTGCGAGTGTTGAGCCAAACCAGAAAGCTCTCTACCTTTGTCTCTCTCCAACGATCCGTCTCTCACAAAGAAGGAGTGGAGCAAAATGGCTGCCTTTTATACTGCAGGAGGAGTCCCCTTTAATTAGCGCCCCCTGCGCCCCGCAGCGACTGGGAACCGTTCCCCTCTACCAGTCGCGGGGGACACCAGGCGCACAATAGGCCGGCGCCACTGAATTTCCGGTTCGGGGCGCACAAAGGGCGTTGCACCATGAAATGACGTCAGGATCTGCACGTGCAGCTGAGCGCGCGCAAATGTTTTGCGCCGGTGCTAAATCTTAACTGAATTTCGCGAGAAGCGCAGATCGCGCCGCGCCCGGGCGCTAGCCGCTTAGCGCCCCACTTCTCCTCCTCCTAAGGCGCTAGCGGCTGGCGCAAACAACTGAATTTCTTGGCCATGGTCTCTCACCGCAGATGAAGTAAAGGTACTGAAAAGTTATTTTGACCGTTTTGAGGCATATGTGATGCCCAAGACAAATACGCTATTCGCTAGGTACAAGTTTCAGAAGAAAGTACAAGGAGCTAGTGAGTCGTTTGAACAGTTCGTGACTGAGTTAAAACTGCTGGTAAAAGACTGTGTATATGCAGATAAAGACAAGATGGTCAGAGACCGCATCGTGTTTGGAATACATTCAGCTAAAATGAGAGAAACTTTTGAATGTTGGGTCCGGGCTAACGCTGGACAAAGCTATAGACATAGCTAGATCACATGAGATAGCCCAAGCACAGTTGAAAACCATAACCGGCGCCACGAGCAGCTCGAGTGAACAGACAGTGCACGCAGTTAATAGATACACTCCAAAGAACACTGCCCAGAGAGCGTGTTTCAGAACAGAAAGAACAGCAAGAGTTCTAAAAATGGGCGACACAGACATAAAACGCTTCAAAAACTGTGGATATTGTGGAAACAACTGGCATGGAGAAAAGGAGTACTGCCCCGCCAAAGGAAGGCAATGTACTAAATGTGGCAAACGGAACCACTTTGCTAAAGTTTGCAAGACTGTTTTCGGAAAAGCAGTACACAGTGAGTGACAGCCAAATGCCAGATAGAGAGCCAAATGCAGAGGAACTGTTTATTGATTCTGTGTCACAGAAAAAACAGATTTCAGAGACTGAGCAAGCCTATGCCAATATTGAGACAGGAAAACAGGGCAAAGAGCTTAAGTTTAAACTAGACATTGGAGCTCAGGTTAATGTAATTCCTCTGAGTGAGTATCACAGCTTGAAGGATGAGTGTGAGCTACAGCCGACCTCACGCAGACTGATCGGCTATGGGGGTGAGCAGCTCATTGTAAAAGGCACATGCGTGATGAAATGCAAGTACAAAGAAAGCGACATGATGTTCAACTTTTACATTGTTGACACTCAAGCACCTTCAGTGCTAGGTCTAAAGGCATGTTTAGACATGGACCTCATCCATGGAATATGCTGCCCCAAAAAGCTGTAGAAGCTACATCATTACATAAATTTAAAACAGAAATAGACAGTTTCCTAGAAGTAAAGGGAATAAAGGGTTATGGGGAGCGGGCAGGAATTTGGACATGAGTCTAGGTTCGGATCGGTCATGGCCCTGTGGGTAGCGGAGCGGGCCCAGGGGCCGTGTAGCCTGATCCTGCTCCTATTTCATGTGTCTAATTCTGTTAGATTCAGGAGATGGTTCTGTGATAGTAGATTGGCGGTTAGGATCAGATCAGCCATGATCTTATTGAATGGCGGAGCAGGCTCGAGGGGCCGATTGGCCTACTCCTGCTCCTATTTCTTATGTTCTTATGTTATGTAAGCTGGTGCGATCATTGACAGCACCAGTTGAGAAGCAGACAGTCATGGAAGAGTTTGCTGACGTTTTCCAAGGAATCGGACTATTCCCAGGTGAATGCACTATTCACCTTGACCCAGCAGCAACCCCTGTGGTTTGCCCACCGAGAAGGATACCCCTTGCTCTACGTAGTCGCCTGAAGGAGGAGCTACAGAGCATGGAGAATACAGAAATCATCGTCCGGGAAACAGAACCGACAGAGTGGGTCAACGCCTTAGTAGTGGTTGAGAAACCACGTACAGGCAAGCTCAGAGTCTGTCTCGACCCCAGAGATTTGAACAAGGCTATCAAACGCCCTCACTACCCTCTACCAACGCTAGATGACATCACACCCAAGCTAGTGGGAGCACGTTACTTCAGTGTAATGGACGCACAATCAGGATACTGGACTATCAAGCTCACGGAAGAGTCATCTAAGCTAACAACGTTCAACACACCATTTGGACGCTACCGATTTCTGCGTTTACCATTTGGTCTTATCTCAGCTCAGGATGAATTCCAGCGGAAAGTCGACGAAACCTATGAAGGCCTCGACGGAGTAGTCGCAATCGTAGACGACATCCTCATCTATGGCAGGAATAGAGAGGAACATGACAGGAACCTCCGTGCGATGCTACAAAAATCATTGGAGAAAGGTATCCGGCTCAACCCCGAGAAAAGCATAATCGGATCCGCCGAGATCAGTTATTTCGGGCATCGCCTCTCAACTGATGGCATTAAGCCGGATCCAGAGAAAATCTCCGCCATCAAGAAGATGGAGCCGCCAAAAAACTGTGCAGAGCTAGAGACAGTACTAGGCATGGTTAACTACTTAGCCAAGTTTGCCCCGAGCCTCTCCGAAATCAATGCACCCATGCGTCAGTTGCTCAAACAATCCAATGAATTCCTGTGGGACAAACAACATGACACAGCATTTCAGAAAATGAAAGTCCTAATCACCAGAGAACCAGGACCAGTTCTTGCCTACTTCGACCCCAACAAAGAGCTCAGACTACAAGTGGACGCGTCAAAGTACGGACTAGGCGCAGTATTACTGCAAGAAGGAAAGCCCATCGGCTACGCTTCCAGATCTCTCACAGACAGTGAAATCAACTATGCTCAAATCGAGAAAGAGCTATATGCAATTCTGTTCGGATGTAAGCGTTTCCACCAGTACGTCTATGGCCGACAAGTCATTGTGGAATCCGACCACAAGCCCCTCGAGTCAATCATGAGGAAACCACTAGCCGCAGCCCCACCAAGGCTACAGAGAATGATCCTTCAGCTACAGAAGTATGACTTCACAATAATTCACCATCCAGGCAAAGACATTCCTGTCGCAGACACGCTCTCCAGAAAGTCTCTTAGCTACCAGGACAGCAGCCTCAGTGAAGGCATGGATGTGCAGGTGCACATGGTGTACAACAGCTTACCTATGAGTGACTCAAAACTGAAGGAGATCCGAGCAGAAACAGAGAAAGATGCACAACTCACACTGCTGAGCAAAGTCATACATGAAGGATGGCCTGAGGAAAGGAGGAAATGCCCTCAGAGCATATCTGAATTCTGGAACCACAGAGACAAACTGTCACAAATCAACAGAATCATCTTCAAAGGGGAGAAAATCATCATTCCTACCAGTCTCAGAGAAGAGATGTTGACAAAAATTCATGCTGGACATATGGGCATGGAAAAATGCAAACAAAGAGCACGTGACATTATGTTTTGGCCCAGAATGTGCAAACACATTGAGGACATTGTCGGAAAATGTTCCATTTGTCTAGAACGCCGCCCATCAAATGTCAAAGAGCCCATGATACCTCACCGTATCCCAGACAGGCCCTGGCAGGTCGCGGCAACGGATATGTTCACATGGAACAACGAGGACTACATAGTGACTGTTGATTACTACAGCAGATTTTTTGAATTGGACAAGCTTCACAGCACCACATCTGCAGCTGTGATCCACAAGCTAAAGGCAGCCTTTGCCAGGCATGGCATTGTAGAGACCTTAGTCTCAGACAATGGGCCCCAATACAAATCAAAAGAGTTTGAGTCATTTGCCAAGGCATGGGATTTCACACATGTTATATCAAGCCCACATTACCCTCAAAGTAATGGTCTTGCTGAAAAAACTGTCCGGATTGCAAAAACACTCATGGACAAAGCCAAAGCAGACAAAAGAGACCCCTACATCAGTCTCCTTGAGTACCGCAACACTCCGGTTGACAACTTCAAGTCACCAGCACAGCTGTTGATGAGCCACAGACTTCGCTCAATCCTTCCAAGCACCAACCAGCAGCTGCAGCCAGAGGTCGTCAGCTGCAAGCAAGTGCATGCAAAACGTGTACAGAGACAGCAACACCAAAAGAGATACTATGACAGGTCAGCTAGACTACTGCCGCCGCTGCACAATGGAGAATCCATCAGAATCCAGGAGCATGACTACTGGAAGCCAGCAGTCGTCATCCAGCCAGCTGACACTGAGCGATCGTATCACGTCCGCACCCCAGAAGGACAGGTGTACCGCCACAATCGCAGGCACCTCCTGAACACCAAGGAACAACACCGTCATTCCGACGAGAGGATCAGTTCAACAGAGTGTGATGAACAGAGCAATACACAAAACACATCATACTTACCTGAACCTGATTTATTGACCGATTCAGGAGCATGCTCAGTTCCATACCACACAAGGTCAGGACGAGAGGTCAAGCCTAAAGTTATCCTTGACTTGTGAACTGTCAAAAGGGTGTAGGCGGATCGCTGCCCTAAAAAAAAACTGTACATCGTTATTGAAATGTTGAGATGTTTTCAGTGCTAGTTAAATGTTGAGCTTACTTATATGTTGATGCTACTGAGAACATTATGTAGAAGAAAGGTTCAAAAGTAATGCATAACATTTTTCTTTTAAAAGGGGATGTAACATTTGCATATTGATTTATCATTGGCCCGCAGGCATCTGTAAGGAATACCTATTATATTCACATGTGATCACATGCTGAGTTGTCATTGGCCTGCAGGCATCTGTAAGGACTACTATTGTTTTGGAGGACCCGGGGTCCTGACTCCAGCTTGTCCACACGTTGCTGTATTGATTGAGAAAGCTTACAGACCTGATGCTTCATTAAAAGAGTTTAAATTGTAATACTCCGTTGTCCTGCAATTTATTATTTTTGTACAAAGTGTGCAAAACAAGACAGGTTCTGTTCTGAGATCGCAGACCCGACACTCTTGAAACTCACATGGAGGCGGGATCACGGCGAGTTGACAACCTACCGTCAATCATTTTGAATTTAACAACTGATCCGCCTCCAAACCCGCCCTCTGAGCATCAGCAAATTCACGGTCCATGGTTCCGAATTTCCTCATTTTTTAACACACTGGTGGTGCAATTGCAGCAGTGGACCAGATGTAGGGTTGCAAATTGTGGCGGAACCTGTTTCTGCTAGGTTTCCATCCCATCTTTGAGCAGCTCTCCTGGTGTCCTGGTCAACATTTATCTTTCAACACCACTAAAACAGATTACCTGGCCTGGTCATTTATCTCATTTCTGTTTGTGAGGCCTTCCTATGTAATATTTGGCTGGCACATGTTGCTACATTACAACAGTGATTACACTTCAAAAGTACTTAATTGGCTGTGAGGTGCTTGGGATGTCCTGAGGATGTGAAAGGTGCAATATAAATGCAAGTTCTTTCTTTCCTCACAACAATCTCTCTACTTCTCAATTTCCCCAAGGAGGGTTTGGAGATTGGTCTCACTGAAATTGTGAGCTCTTCTTCTGTTCATCCTTGCATAGCATTTGTCCCTTCTTTAGCTGTCTGTGTTAGATCCTCCAGTGGAAGATGTATCCAAAAAGTGAAACAAAATCACAGATGAACCATCCAATGCAGCTACCTGAGAGTTAACCCAAATGTTTTCCTTCTCACTTGCTGATCTCCCAGCCCACTACTGCAAATTTCAGTCAGATTTTGCATTTTAAAGCAGAACCCGGGTGTACATTGGCCCCTCAAAGGTGTAATTACTGACTCCCTCCCCAACCCAGGAAATTTGGTGCCAGTGTATTATTCTGCTGCTAACGTGTAAGTGTTTGTCGTCTCATCCACTTTGGACCTAAAAAGGATAGAACAGGGTACTTTCTAAATGGTGAAAAGCTAAAAACAGTGGCTGTCCAAAGAGACTTGGGGGTCCAGGTACATAGATCATTAAAATGTCATGAACAGGTACAGAAAATAATCAAAAAGGCTAATGGAATGTCAGTCTTTATACCTAGAAGACTAGAATACAAGGGGGTAGAAGTCACGCTTCAGCTACACAAAGCCCTGGTTAGACCACACCTGGCATACTGTGAGCAGTTCTGGGCACCACACCTTAGGAAGGATATATTGACCTTGGAGGGAATGCAGCGTAGGTTTATCAGAATGATACCTGGACTCCAAGGGTTAAATTACGAGGAGAGATTACACAAACTAGGGTTGTAGTCCCTGGAATTTAGAAGGTTAAGGGGTGATTTGATTGAAGTTTTCAAGATATTAAGGGGAACAGATAGGGTAGGTAGAGAGAAACTATTTCCACTGGTTGGCGAGCCTAGGACTAGAGGGCATAGTCTAAAAATGGTTAATTTAAAATCTGAAATTGATAGATTTTTGTTAACCAAAGGTATTAAGGGATATGGACCAAAGGCGGCTATATGGAGTTAGGTCGCAGATCAGCCATGATCTCATTGAATGGCGGAACAGGCTCGAGGGGCTGAATGGCCTACTCCTGTTCCTATATTCATATGAAGTTACAAAGTCTAATTGATGTTAATTAAATGAGGGTGTAAATTACTATTCAGGCTGGAGATCAGGACCTGAACTTTGTTTGTGGGACAATTAATTAAAAGCCTGTTGTGGCTTCACCATCTTGTGTTCTTGGAGAAAATTTTTAGTACATTGCAAATGATTGCTTTTACTTCTTTATACTTAAAAAAAAAAAGTGGGACAAGACATTTCCATTAGACACTGTGTGATGTACAGAAAGTGTCTGCATCCCTGCAAAGTTTTCATGATATTTTAGATAGATTTAATAGTTGAATTTATTGCTATGTACCTAAAATGAAGATATTTTTCAGTGTTAAACAGTAGAACATAAGAACATAAGAAATAGGAGCTGGAGTAGGCCATTTGGCCCTTCGAGCCGGCTCTGCCATTCAATAAAATCGTGACTGATCTTCTACCTCAACTCCACCTTCCCACACTATCCCCATGTCCCTTAAGTCCCTTAATTCCCAAAAATGTATCGAGCTCTGTCTTGAATATACTCAAAAGTCTGAGCATCCACAGCTCACTGGGGTAGAGAATTCCAAAGTTTCACAACCCTTTGAGTGAAGAAATTTCTCCTCATCTCAGTCCTAAATGGCTGACCCCTTATTCTGTGACTGTGACCTCGTGTTCTAGATTCTCCAGCCAGGGGAAACATTTTCCCAACATTAACCCTGTCAAACCCCTTAAGAATTTTTTATGTTTCAATTAGATCACCTCTCATTCTTATAAATTCTAAGGAATATAAGTCTAATCTACTCAATCTCTCCTCATAAGGCAATCCCCTCATCCCAGGAACCAGCCTAATGAACCTTCACTGCACTCTCTCTCGGGCAAGTATGTCTTTCCTTAGGTAAGGAGACCAGAACTGTACAAAGTACTCCAGATGAGGCCTCACCAATGTATAATTGTAGTAAGACTTCTTGGGGAAAAAATTGGGTATCGCCCATTTTGGGGCACTAATATCGGCCGGGTGCAACATTTAGCGCCTGCCACTAATTATCGCCTCCGACTGCAAAATTCGCCTCTATCGCCCTTGGAGGTGATTTGAGCGCTAAATCTGGCGCTACATGCCTCTCTTAAGGCGCAAACGTCGGGGAGCGAGGTGCTATCTCAGAACACTACCGAAGCTCAGGCGATGTCAGTTACCATGGAAGCCAGACAGACTGGCGCCATCCAGTTCTTAAAGGGGAGGGGCCATCTTGCTGTCCAGCCACACCCTGCTCATTGCAGCCTTGAATCTCGGCCTGGAGAGACCTCAAAAGCAATTGTGTTGGAAGCACTAATGGATAGACCCAGGGAAAGAGCTCAGTACTTAGGAACCTCAAAAGTGGTGCTGAGGACCAAAACTCTTTAGGACAGCGTTGAATCTCTCCAGACATCTCTCTCCCTCTGAACCTGCGTGTACCGAAAATGTTGCTGACAAGAAAAGGCAGGAAGCGCCCGCCTTTAAATAGCGCTCCCTTCCCGACTTGAAAATATTCCCCTCTACCTGTCGTTCCTAGTGGCTGGCGCTAAGGCAGGGGGTGCGACTCAATATCTGGCCCGGGGCGTTGAACGCTCAATCTGCGGGCACAGGAGATTGTGGCGGTAATGTTTAGTGCCCTGCAAAATGACTGGTCATTTTCGCGAGCGACACTAAAATCGCCACACTCAGGGGCTAAGTTCCTAATGCCCCGTTAGCGCCCCCTGAAGGTACCAACGGGAGGCGCAAACCAACCGAATTTTTCCCCCCTTTACTGTTATAAGAACATAAGAAATAGGAGCAGGGGTAGGCCAGTCGGCCCCTCGAGCCTGCTTCACCATTCAATAAGATTATGGCTGATATTCTACCTCAACTCCATTTTCCTGCACTATACCCATATCCCTTGATGTCCTTAATATCCAAAAACCTATCGATCTCTGTTTTGAATATACGCAATGACTCAGCATCCACAACCCTCTTAGGTAGAGAATTCCCAAAATTCACAACCCTTTGAGTGAAGAAATTTCTCCTCATCTTAGTCCTAAATGGCTGACCCCTTATTCTGAGACTGTGACCCCTGGTTCTAGACTCCACGGCCAGGGGAAACATCCTCCCTGCATCTACCCTGTCAAGCCCTGTAAGAATTCTGTATGTTTCAATGAGATCACCTCTCATTCTTCTAAACTCTAGAGAATATAGGCCTAGTCTACTCAATCTCTCCTCATAGGACAATGCCCCCATCCCAGGAACCAGTCTGGTGAACCTTTGTTGCACTCCCTCTATGGCAAGTCTATCCTTCCTTAGGCAAGGAGACCAAAACTGTACACAATACTCCAGGTGTGGTCTCACCAGGGCCCTATATAATTGCAGCAAGACATCTTTAATCTTTTACTGAAATCCTCTTGTAATAACGACCAACATACCATTGCTTTCCTAATTGTTTGCTGTACCTGCATGTTAACTTTCAGTGATTTGTGTACAAGGACACCCAGGTCCCTCTGAACACTAAAATTTCCCAATCTCTCACCATTTAAAAAATACTTTGCTTTTCTAATTTTCCTACCAAACTGGATAACTTCACATTTCTCCACATTATATTCCATTTTCCATGATCTTGCCCACTCACTTAGCTTGTCTATATCCCCTTGAAGCCTCCTTGCATCCTCCTCACAACTTACATTCCCACCCAGCTTTGTATCATCAGCAAACTTGGATATATTACATTTGGTCCCCACATCCAAATCATTGATTTAGATTGTGAATAGCTGAGGTCCAAGCACTGATCCTTGCGGTAACCCACTAGTTACAGCCTGTCAACCCAAAAATGACCCATTTATTCCTACTCTCTGTTTTCTGTTCGTTAACCAATCCTCAATCCATGCTAATATATCACTATGCAACCACGTCTCTATAATGGCTATTAAATCAAACCCATTTATCTCTATCTGCGCTATTAATTCATCTATTTTGTTGCGAATGCTTCATGCATTCAGGTATAGTACCTTTAGCTTTAACTTTTTTCTATTTTTCCCTAAATGTCACTTTAGTCTCTAAAGCCCTATCACCTTTATAAATCTTTCTGTCCCTTCCTGTCCCACTCTGCTTATCTTTACCCAGATCACTACTCTGCTCTACAGCCTTGACATTTCTCTTACTGCTTTTGAATTTACCCTTTCCTGAATCGTCCCACCCCGCCCCCCCCCCCACCCCCTTCATTCGTTTACAACCCTATCTACCACCCTAGTTATTCAATTCGCCAGGACACTGGTTCCAGCCCAGTTTAAGTGGAGCCCATCCCCACGGAACAGCTCCTTTTTTCCCCAGTACTGGTGCCAGTGCCCCATGAATTGAAACCCCTGCCTCCCACACCACTCTTTGAGCCACGCAGTTAACCTTCTAATCTGTTTGTCCCAATGCCAATTTGCGCATGGCTCAGGTAACAATCCAGAGATTAAGTACCTGTGAGGTTCTGCGTTTTAATTTCGACCCTAGCTCCTCAAACTCTCTCAGCAGAACCTCATTCCTAGTTCTACCTATATCGTTGGTTCCTACATGGACCACGACAACTGGATCCTCCCCCTTCCACTCCAAGTTTTTCTCCAGCCGCGAGGAGACATCCTTTACCCTGGCCCTTTGTAACAAAAGCTAACATACCATTTGCTTTCCTAATTGCTTACTGTACCTGCATGTTAACTTTCTGTGATTCATGTACAAGGGCACCCAGGTCCCTCAGAGTGCAAACATTTCCCAGTCTCTCACCATTCAAAAAATATTCTGCTTTTTTGTTTTTCCTACCAAAGTGGATAACTTTACACTTCCCCCACATTGTATTCCATTTGCCATGTTCTTGCCCACTCAGTCAACCTGTCTATGTATCTCTGCAGCCTCTTTGCATCCTCCTCACAGCTTACTTTCCCACTTAACTTTGTATCATCAGAAAAGTTGGATACGTTACACTCAGTCCCTTCATCTAAGTCATTAATATAGGTTGTAAATAGCTGAGGCCCATGCACTGATCCTTGTGGTACCCCGCTAGTTACAGCCTGCCAACATGAAAAAGTCCTGTTTATTCCTACTTTCTGTTTTCTGTCCATTAACCAATCCTCAATACATGCTAATTACCCCCAATATTACCCCCAATACCATGAGTCCTAATTTTGTGTAGTAACCTCTTGTGTGGCACATTGTCGAATGCTTTTTGAAAATCCAAATACACTACATCCACTGGCTCCCCCTTATCCATCCTACTAGTTACATCTTCATTTCTCCCCATCTCCTATAAAGAGGATTAATGTATCTTTGCACGAACTTCATTTGTGATTGTAAAGTTTTTGGCAGCTTTAAGATCTTCCTTTACTTTCCATTTTTTATATGTTGGGGAATCTTTCCAATTTTTTTTATATGAACTTTAATGGACCTCAGTACTGAAATCTATTTTTCAGAAATGAGGTTACCTAGAGAAATATCTGTTGCAATATATTTAGTTCCACATATTCTGCTTATGAAACTGTCACATTTCAGGGTTTTTGATCATTTCTTTCTTCATAGAAAGAATTTTAGTTTTGGTGTATTTTAAAACAAAGTGAATTTACATAAGTTTTAAAAGAAAGCCATAGGTTGTAGGCATTGAATATTTGTATTCATACCAGACTGGCTTATTTGTGGAATTCACAATGAATGCAATGAAGGCCACTTGTTCATCACAGGTGTATTAGTTAGGGTGGCCCCCATTCATTTTGAAAACAGCAGGAAATGTTCTCCTTAAACTCACACCCAAAGTAGGTAGGAGAGGTAGCTGCTCTTTATAGACAGGCCTACAGGTGAGTTGCTACCACAGAGGAAGTCAATATCATAACCCATGAAAGGGACACATGGACAGTCAGGTTTTTAATAAGAGACTGCAGGTATATGCCTGAGGCCCAGTGCTCAAAGTTTCAAAAGAAGCAGTTTTAGCAGTTAGAAGCACTTTGAAAGAAAGGTAATGTAATGTATGTACCTTTAAGGGGGAGAACTACTTTTTACAGCTCCTGTATCCTGTAGTACCGGCAGTGACCACACCTGTATATAAACCCTGAGTAGTGATCTGTACAGTCAGTTGCAGTTTGAACCACGTTGAGTAAACACCTGTTGCACTGTTCTCTGCAGTCTTTTTCTTATTATTACATGGACGTAACAGTGGCAACGAGCAGATTCGAACCTACCTGCAACTCTGCATCACCTCCCAGGGATTCGCTCCTGGAGAACAGTGGAAGAAGGTCGAGTCCAGAAGCACGGGCGTCGACCACGGGCAACCGCCCAGTCATCCAGCGGAGATTTGAGCATCGCAGAGGAGGCTGTCGAGAGCCAGGCTTGGCTTTCCAGTCATGGTGGTCCAGCGAAACGGGCTGGCAACAGGTACTGCGCAGACCCTTCCCGGACAGCGACGGGCTAGAGCCCGACCGAGCGGCACAGAAAAAGGCTGCGCAGCGTCGACGGGGGAGAGAGGGCAGAGCGCACAGGGTGCAGCCGGTGTTCAGGACCAAGCGGCGTCAACGGGGGAGAGAGACGAGAGAGAGCAGAGCGCAGCCGGTGGTCAAGGGCCGAGCAGCGTCAACGGGGGAGAGAGGTGCGCAGAAAAACGCGAGGCGCTGCCATTGCCACGAGGACCGCAGAGAGCGGCATTGGCAGCAACGCAGGAGCAGCGCATGAAACCCACAGGGCATCGCCATTTGCCACAAGGACAGCCGAGAGCGGCATCGGCAGCAGCGTGGGAGACGCCATTTTAAGCCACAGCGGGGAAGAAAGGAAAGCGTGGGAGATGCCATTTTAAGCCAGTCTAACCACACCCAAAAATGCCGAAGAGTGGCAGTATCACAGCGTTCGACAATGAAGTCGAAGATTGGACGACATATGTCGAACGCATAGAAGTATATTGCAAGGCGAATGAAGTGCCAGATGACAAGAAAGCACTGGTATTGTTGAATTCAATGGGTGCAAAAACGTATGGCTTACTACGAAACCTAGTAACCCCAGAGAAGCCAGTAGAAAAGGATTTTGAAAACATAGTGTCAATCCTACAGGACCACTTAAACCCCACACCGCTGCTGATAGCAGAAAGATTTAAGTTTCACAAAAGGAACCAGCATAAAGATGAAAGTAATGCTGAGTATTTAACGGAACTGCGCAAGCTATCGAAACACTGCCAGTTTGGAACGGGACTAGCAGATACTTTAAGGGACAAGTTTGTGTGTGGGCTTCAAAGTGAAGGAACCCAGAAACGGCTTCTATCAGAAAAGGATCTTACGCTGCACAAGGCTTTCAGCATTGCAGTATCACACGAAGCAGCAGCACGGGGCGCTGCAGAGATACAACGGAGACCGCAAGAATATGGCACAAATGAAATGTCATATGGAACAGTGAAGTGCTATCGCTGCGGCAGAACAACACACGACCATAATGATTGCTGGTTCAAGGACAAAGTGTGCAGACAGTGTGGAAAAGTAGGACACATAGCAAGAGTCTGCAGGTCGGGAAAGAAAACCAGCAGCAAGAAATCTCCACAGGAGAAGTACAAGAAGGTACATAAGGTGACGGAGAGTAGTTCAGACGAACAGAAGAGTGATACAGACTCCGGAAGCAAGGAGCTGGGTTGTCTGAAACTACATAATGTGATCAAAACGGAGGATCACCAAACTATCTGGGTCACGCTCAAGATAGCAGGAGTCCAAGTGAAAATGGAATTGGACACAGGATCAGCCCTAACAGTCATAAACCGAAGGGACTACAAGCGGCTATTCTCACATATACCCTTGAGAGATACAAAGATTGTCTTGAAGACGTACACGGGGCAAAAAGTCTACCCCAAAGGAAAAATAAGGGTGAACGTTATATATAACGGCAAGGAAACACCAAAAATGGACCTATATGTATTGCCAGATGGAAGACCACCACTACTAGGACGTGAATGGATCCGGAAGATACAGCTAGATTGGCATTCCATACAAGCACTGACTGTAGATGCCAAAAAGGATGACGACGTCACACCTGGACGACTGTCAAAAATGCTAACTGACGCACAAGAAGTGTTCCAGCAGGGACTCGAAACACTAAAAGGCATAACAGCGATGATCAAAATAGAGGAAAATGCAAGCCCAAAGTTTTTTAAGGCCAGACCGGTACCTTATGCGATCCGCCCAGCCGTCGAAGCAGAGCTGGAAAGTTTGGAACATTCAGGAGTACTGTCCAAAGTGGACTGGAGCGAGTGGGCTACACCCATCATTCCTGTAATGAAGAGGTCGTTGAGTAATACGCCTGGGGAACCAAAGAAGGTTCGCATCTGTGGGGACTTTAAGGTGACAGTGAACCCAGTCCTTCACACGGTACAATATCCGCTTCCGCGGATTGAAGATATTTTCGCCTCGCTATCTGGAGGGAAACGCTTCACTAAGATTGATCTGGCCCAGGCGTACCTGCAAATGGAGGTAGAAGAAGCCTCGAAACAGTACCTCACGATCAACACTCATAAAGGTCTCTACCAATACAACCGGCTGGTGTTCGGGGTAGCATCAGCTCCGGCTATTTGGCAAAGGGCAATGGAACAAGTCCTGCAAGGGATTCCAGGGACCCAGTGTTATTTGGACGACATCCTGGTCATGGGCGAAAATGACAGTGATCACCTCGCCAACCTGGAGCAGGTGCTCACTAGATTGAAGGAATATGGGCTCCGAGCTAATCGCCACAAATGCGAGTTTTTCCAGAAGCAGATCTCGTATTGTGGCCACGTTATTGATGAAGAGGGGTTACATAAGTCCCCTGAAAAGATTGAGGCAGTAGTCAAGGCTCCAGCACCGGAAAATGTGTCACAACTGAGGTTCTTCCTCGGGCTGGTGAACTACTACCATAAGTTCTTGCCGAATTTGTCTACCGTACTACACCCACTGAACACCCTACTGCAAACGGGGGTACCATGGAAGTGGAGTGACGAATGTAAACGAGCTTTCCAGAAGAGCAAAAGCATTGATCACATCAAAAGAGGTGTTGGCTCATTTCAACCCAGCACTACCAATTCGGTTGGCATGTGATGCATCACCCTATGGCATTGGAGCGGTGCTGTCGCACAAATTCCCGGACGGCTCGGAGGGGCCGGTAGCCTTTGCGTCTTGGTCACTAACCTCAGCCGAGTATAACTACGCCCAGATTGACAGGGAGGCCCTCAGCCTAGTGTGGGGAGTGAAAAAGTTCAATCACTATCTGCACGGGCAGAAGTTCACCTTGCTGACTGACCACCAACCACTTGTCTCCATCTTTAATCCAAAGAAGGGCGTTCCGGTGATGACTGCGCAACGGCTACAAAGATGGTCCCTTTTTCTAGGGGCGCACCAATATGAAATCGAGTATAAGGGCACGAAACAGCATGGAAACGCTGATGGGCTATCACGCCTGCCACTGCCTACTGCGGAGGAAGCACCAGCAGTGGATCCTGTCAAAATATTTCATTCGACTATAATTGAATGCTTGTCAGTAACTAACGCTGGTATAGAGAAGGAGACCCGAAATGACCCGACACTGTCTCGGGTATATGATTTGACGGTGAAGGGATGGCCAGCACATGGCGACTCACTGTTGCCAGCATTCTCATCCAGAAGAGAACAGCTGTCAGTATGCCAGGGGACCTTGATGTGTGGATCCCGAGTGGTAATTCCACCCAAGTTAAGGGAGAGAGTGCTCAATGAGCTTCACGAAGGTCATCTGGGAGGGGTGAAAATGAAAAGCCTTGCTAGGGCTTATGTGTGGTGGCCGGGGATCAATCAGCAAATCGAGGACCTGACAAAGAGCTGCTCAGGATGCCAGAAGGTCCAAAATGCACCACCACATGCCCCTCTACACCCATGGGAGTGGCCCTCATCTCCATGGTAACGGGTGCATATTGATTTTGCTGGTCCATTCATGGACTCAATGTTTTTAATAATAATAATTCAACTTTATTGTCATTGTACAATGCACAAGTACATGAACAACGAAATGTGATCTTGCAAGCTCCCATGAGTCCCGTACAAATAACATTAACATTAAACGTAAATAGCACCGTCCTGGGAGAAGCAAAGCCGCTGCGTCTGTGCGCGCCGCCATTCCATTTCCACCATTCCTCCTGTCCGACAATCTTCAGCCCAACGCCCGGGCCTGCTCACCAGCCGCCCCTCCCGGGGCTCCTTCCGTGACCTTCTCACCAACCGCCCCTCCTCGGGGCTCCTTCCGTGACCTTCTGCACCTGGTCTTCCCTGATGGTCACCCCTCCAGGTACTTACCAGGCCTGGCTCTGCTTAGCTTCTCAAGCCTTGCCAGTGACCCTGTCCCTAGTCCCAGGAACAGGAACAGCCGTGGATGCGCACTCGAAATGATCAAAATGTCCTCCACCACCACGGAGAAAACTATTGCAGTCCTACAGAACATTTTTGCCAGGAACGGCTTGCCAGAGCAGATTTGCTCTGATAACAGACCACAGTTTGTGTCCGAAGAGTTTCGAAGATTTATGAAAAGGAATGGGGTAAGGCATTATACATCCGCCCCGTATCATCCAGCCACAAATGGATTGGCTGAGAGGTTCGTACAAACCTTTAAAAAAGCAGTAAAGGCCATGTGCGATGACGACATTCCACTGCAGCATAAGGTGGACAATTTCCTGTTAGCCTACAGAAATGCGACACATGCAGTCACCAACCAGGCCCCGGCCATGATGTTCTTTAACCAACGGTTGAGATCTCGTCTGGATTTGCTCAGACCAAATGTACGAAGAGATGTTGAGAGTAAGCAATTCCAGCACATCAATGAGAAGCCGACAAGGAGCTTCAATGTAGGGCAACCAGTCTTGGCCCGCGACTACCGAACAGAGAAATGGCAACCAGGAACGATATGCACATGGCAGGGGCCACTAATGTACACAGTGGATGTTGAGGAGAACATTGTGAGACGCCATGCTGACCAGATCCTAGAGTCACAGGAACGAGTCAACCCCATGTCTCGGCCATACGTACCTGGCGAGGAACCCGACGTACAGGTCGCATCTACCTCAGAAACAATAGCATTGGAAGCTGATGAATCAACTGACGACAGGGTGTTAGAATCGCCTCCGCACCAAGAGCGAGACACTCGGGAAAGGCGTTATCCAGAAAGAATCAGGAAGCCTCCCCAAAGACTGAATTTATAAATAGACTATTTTCAGTTAATGTTGCATGTTAAAAGTGTTAATTGTAATTAGTTTGATATTTAATTGTTAAATGAGTGTTATGGTACTGTTAATCTAAAAGGGGAGGAATTGTAATGTATGTACCTTTAAGGGGGAGAACGACTCTTTACAGCTCCTGTATCCTGTAGTACCGGCAGTGACCACACCTGTATATAAACCCTGAGTAGTGATCTGTACAGTCAGTTGCAGTTTGAACCACGTTGAGTAAACACCTGTTGTACCGTTCTCTGCAGTCTTTTTCTTATTATTACACGGACGTAACAGGTAATCCCAAAAACAAGTGTGTACATCCACAAAAGCGACAAGATATGTGGTTTATTATATTGTTTTCGAAGAGAGGAATGAAACTGATTTAATTATTTGCTTTGACTGTTACTCTTTATTTTCATTTGCTATCTCTAAAATAAAGCAGCTTAGCTATTTGTATTTGGCTTTATCTTACCAAGTGTTTCTCAGGTCACCTTTGAAAAGATTAGAGCATGTAGGGCACGTGTGAAAGACACAGTATCCAGTTTAGATCACAAGGCAGTCGTATTGTGATACCCTTGAGTTATGCTCTCCTATAATTGGATGTTAGGCATTATGGGCATACCCCTAAAATATAAAACGGTCAGACCACTTACAGGAGTGACCGGAACCACTGTACCTCAGAGAATATTTAAGACAGGCCCTAAACTTGTAACAGAAATCAATCTTTAAAAACATTAGCTCTTAATCACTGCTTGGTCATTGTAAGGCAAGCTCTTCAATTTCTTCCCACCCTTTTGTTTTGTTACCAAAGTACAGATCATCAAAAGAAGATGGAAACAGAAGCAACACGACTGATTCTCCTAACAATGACCTTGCAAATTATTCTCAGGTATTTTAAGAATACAGTATAAACTACTGCATTGGATTTTCATCCAGATACTAACTGAAGTCCCTTTATATATCTCATATATTGGTTGCAACATAAATTGTTTTATTTCCTGGTTCACTGCTATTGCAGCTGGTTTGATATTATTTTACCTTCCTATTTCCCAGGAGGATTAGGAAATGTTACAGCTGATTTAACAACACAAGAAAGCATGAAATGAGAAAAGGGCATTTGGTTTCTTCCACGCACCTTTCCCAATGCGCCCCCCTTTAAAAATCGAGGCCAATATTCCAATTATGGTCTTGCCATTGATTACTGCAAGGTTAGAATAGATTAAGTCAACTTGTAATAGAATGCCCTTGAAATGTATCCAAATCTCATTATCCTTGTTAATATAGCTTTACATTGACTATACTCTCTGCAAATGGCTATTAATCAGACCCAAATGGTTTTACTGATCCAACCTTGCTGAAGGATCTCCAAAATAGTACCTCTTAATCTCGTACTCAGCTCAGATTTCCTGATTTGATTTGTGTTAAAAAAAAACTATTTACCATTTCCTTGTGAACCTGCATAACTAATCCACACCCCTTGAATGCCGCTAGTCTTCATTATACACATACGACTTTATAGCCTAGTTTGTCAACAGAAAATGTTATATTTCAATAAGTATCATTCTCCAGATCCTTTATGAAGGGTAATAGGGTCTAGTTAAGGTGAGAAGAAATTGAAATTATTTGTAACATAACTTTAGAAGTTAATATTTTAGAAAGGATGTCAAGGCCTTGGAAAGGGTGCAGAGGAGATTTACCAGAATGGTACCAGGGATGAGGGAATTCAGTTATGTGGCGAGACCAGAGAAGCTGGGATTATTCTCCTTAGAGCAAAGAAGGTTAAGGGGAGATTTAATGGAGATGTTCAAAATTCTGAGAGGTTTTGATAGAGTAGATAGGGAGAAACTATTTCCACATGGCAGGAGGATCGGTAACCAGAAAACACAGAGTCAAGATAATTGGCAAAAAAGCTGGGGGCGGGGGGAGATGAGGAGAAATCTTTTTATTCAGCGAATTGTTGTGATCTGGAATGTATTGCCTGAAAGGATGGTGGAAGCAACTTTCAAAAGGGGAATGGATATATACTTAAAAGGGGAAAAAATTGCAGGGCTATGGGGAAAGAATAGTGGAACTAATTGGTAGCCGGCACAGACTCGATAGGCCGAATGGCCTCTTTATGTGCTGTATGATTCCATGATTCTATAACTGTTTCTTGTATTCCTTTGATGCCAATTTGACGCCATAGCAATGATCTTTCCAGGCAGGGGAAACTTTTTACTGGACTGGGTCCTGGGTTTGAATCCAATCCATACAAATGGGAGGAAACTCCCCTCTCTCTGGCAATCATAAGGATACTGACGTAATAAAACTCACTACGCACTTGGTTCGAGTGTAAAGCAAGGCTTTAATCAACTTGTTGCAAAACATGGAGGTCTAGTTATCTTTCACTAGTTCCTGTTTACACAATGTCCTGGGAAAGCTGGGCCCACGCCCGAGTATTTATACTCCTTGGACGGCGCCACCAGCTGGCTGTCCAGTGTTATTTCATGAGTCTTTCTTCATGGATCATAAGATTCATAACAGATACTATGTGAACTTAATTTGGACAATATCAACTCAGTTCCTCTTGAATATGGGCACAAAGTACAAATTTTCCTTCAATTTGTCACTAATTAGGGCAGTTTAGGCAAGTAGAAAATGTTACACTGGTGCAGCAAAGTGCTCTTCTGAAGTTGGACAAGGTACATTTTTGGGCAGAATAACAAGAGTTTACTTTGTAATAAAAACTGTAAATACTGGAAATCTGAAATGCACAGCAGGTCTATCAGCACCTGAAACAGAAAAGGTAGGGATCTATCCTCTTTTCAGACTCTAATATGCTGGTCTATTTCCAGAATTTACAGTTTTTTATTTCAGATTTCCAGGATTTGTAGTTTTTCTTACCTTGGTTTAATTTCTGGTGTGCATTGTACCTGACTGAGAGGTGTCTGATGCTGACCTTGGGTGACAAAAATGAAAAATGTGTTTCCCCAGCACTGACAATCAAACTCTTCCTTGGCAACCCATTTTCAATATTTTTTTGAAAATCGTAAGTCATGTTTAAAGTAGGTCATATGTTTTTTTTAAATTATATGTTGTTTTGTATTCAAACCCTGTAATGTTTCCATTCACGTATACTCACTAAGGGTGTAAATTATCTAACTTTGGCCCAGTAATAAATGGTGACATTGTTGAAATATATCATTAAACAACTGAGTTGTCAACAGCTTACTGGATTATGGCATTTATCTCTTTTGAAAATGTTCCAGCAGTAACACTGTGTTTAGAACATAGGAATTAAATTGATTTTGTCACTGTATTGGAACTGACTCAAACTAGAATTGTAAGCCAAAAAGTTAATGGGTAATGTTAAATTATTGTCTGCAAATCTAAAGCTTGGATTAGTGATTGCCACTGGTTGGGAATGTTGCTCTGTAAACACTTTTATATGAGCAAGGAAATT